>NW_006920887.1:366069-377205 GCF_000417875.1 Pseudozyma flocculosa PF-1
GGTCGCGCTGGGCGTACGCTGGTGCTGGCCGCCGGGCGCAAACAGGCTGGATCCGGGCATGCGCGGCGGCGTCTCGTTGGGCCCGCTCCGGATGACGGGCGACTCGGGCTCGGGGATGGCCTGCACCGCCTGCTCGACGTTGCTGCGATCGCGGCGCGGCGTGGTCGCAGACCGTCGTGTGTATGGCATGCAGAAGCTAGAGTGTCAGCCTGGCCAGCCGCAGAGGTTCCCTCGCTCGCCGAGCGCCGTCGTGGTCCAAGGCAACTCACCGTTCAAACTCTTCCTGCGTGATGTTCGAGAGCGAGGTATAGTCCATGGTCTCGATGAAGGCAATCGCACCCATCTGTCCGGGGCCGATGGCAAGCGAGGCGGGAGCGGCGTGGAGCGAAATGGAGGGGATCGAGGGGCAGATCGATCAGCAATCGTAGGCGGACCAGCCAGCCAGATCGGAGCGCCCAAGCCTCACCAGGCTCGAGAGATAGTAGCCCGACTCGCTCGAGAGCCGTTCCGGATTGCGGAAACGGCTGATGTACCTGCGATTGTCGGCGGTCGCGAAGGAAGGCAGGGTCGCGGAAGGCGAGGCAAAGAATCAGTGCTCTGGCCGTCGAGATGGACCGCTGCGCCGGAGACGGGCAAGGCGGCTGCCGCTACCACTCACTCGACGTTCGAGATGAGGTTGTCCGGGTTGGCCTTGAGCACGACAAAGATGAGGACGGGGATAAACGTGTCGGCGTTTTCCTCGGTCGAGAGATGGCGGATCATGCCGAAGATGACCTTGCAGCAGTTGAGGATGCAGATGAGCTTGTCCCTCGGCGCCTTGTAGTGGTTGATCTTGAGCAGCTCTGCGGTCGGGCAGGCATAGACACCGGAGTCAGTCAGGCATTTGCCTCGATACGACGACGGCGGCGGCGACGCAGCGCTGCAAGCTGCTCACCTTGGATGGAAAACTCAATGAACCCCCTCGAGTGGTCGCCGACGGGCACGTCGAGATGCTCCTCCTTGAGCCAGCCAAACAGCTTGATGCGCTGCTTGAGGATGCGGTCGCGCTCGAGGTCGTCGGTCTGGACGCTCCAGCGCCCCTCTTTTTGGACGGCGGGCGTAAACGTGTACGGGTAGAGGCGGTTCATGACGAGCTTCTCCATGGCCTCCTTGGCGTTCTCAAACTCGACGTCGTTGAGCGACGCCCACACCTCGCACTCCTTCATCCGCTCCGAGATAAACGCCAGAAAGTCAAAGATGAGCTTGATCTGGTCGGCGGTGCGGTACGGCTTCTTGGCAAAGCCCTTGATGAAGCTGCGCACGTACTCGCCCACGGGCCCGGCGCTGCGGTGCTTCATCTGCTCGAGGAAGCGGTTGAAGTCGAACGGCAGCTCCTCGCTGGCCTGCGTGGTGGGCGGAGGGCCCTTGCCGATCTTGATGCCGCTGGCCGAGCTGCCGCTGGACCGCCTCTCGGCCCCGCTGCCGCCCTCGAGGGGCGTCGTGGGGTTGGGCGAGAGCAATCCGGTAGGCTCAGTGCGGGTCCCATCGCCTTTGGCCTCGGCCTGATCCGACGAAACGGGACTCGTCGCCGTCGTCATCGTCGAAGCGGTGGGGTTAGCGCCAGCAGCGGCGTCGGTGGAAGACGAAGCCGTGCCCGAGCTAGGATCGCCGGCACCAGCGGCGCCCGTCTCGTTGGGGAAGGAAGGCAGGCTCTTTTGGCTCAATGCCACGCCGGTGCGGCTGCTGGGCCGGCTGTTTTCGGCGCTCGAACGGCCCGAGGATGTGCGTCCAAATGCCTGCGCCACCGCAGCGACGCTGGCTGGGTCAGCGAGCGCCGCTCTGCCCCGGACCGAGTCGGCGCTGTTGGACGTTGCAGCCTTGGTGGGCGTCGCCGGGGCTGTCGCATCACCTTGGGCGGGCGAATCGACGTGGTCGTGGGTGCTCGTGGTGACGGCGGTGGCAGATACGTCAGGGTCCGCGGCTGCAGCCTTGTCCTCGATCTCGACCGGTGCAGACGCTGTGGCTGATGTGTCAGGAGACGAAGAGGGCCGGTCCTCTGGCTGAGGAGTAGTGCGATCCGGTTCGGAGGCTTGTCGGCCTGGGTTGGCCTCCGTACTTGTAGTCGGTGCATCGCCGCCCTCGCTGCTCGCCGCTACGTGGGCCGCTGCATCGGCCGGCGCAGCACCAGCCTGCTCCTCTACTGCCGGCGCTTCCGTCTCTTCGTCGGCTTCTTCCGCCGCTGCGATAGAGGCTCGCTTTGCGGTGGCGCCGCTGCCCGCCTCTTGAATCTCCTCACCTGGCCGCTGCGGATCTCCGACGCCGTCGCAGTCGCTCTCGTTCGGGTCTGCCGCAGCGGGCTGGACCGCCTCGTCGGCTTGCTCGGCGGCCGCGATCGAGTCCGCTAGCCGTTCGCTCCGAGCCCCCGAGGCCTCGCCTGTCGAGTCGTCCGTCTTGGGCTCCGCAGAAGCTTCGGCCTCGGTCGGCTCAGCCGCCGGCTGAGAAGCTGCCGGCGCCTGTTCTGTCGTCGTCGCAGTCGATTCAGTGGTCTCCGAAGGGTGTTCCGCCGGGCTAGGCTCGGCCGCCAAGCTCTCGCCTGCTGCGCTGCTCTCCTGCGTGTCTGCGATGCTCAGAGACCGCATGGCGGCGGCGGGCTCCTCCGAAGGTCGCGTCTTATCGTCGGGCTGTGCCGAGACCGGGCCTGACTCGGTGCTATGCGAGGTTTGAGCCTGCTCGATCGAGGTCTGTGTAGGGCTGCTCGAGCCTTGAGCCGCAGGGTGAAGCTGGTCGACCGACTTGTCGACCCCGTCGATGCTCGACATGGCCTCTGTATGCTGCCAGTGGTTGTGGGCTGGACAAGGGGGGAAGGCGCGGCGAGCGGGCTCGACGCGCAGCTGAGGCGAGAGGTCGGAAGAGCCCGGCAGTGGCTGGCGAAAGTGCAGGTGGGGTTTGAGATGGGTTGGTGGGGGTCGCCAGCGAGGCTGTTGGGGCGAAGGCGGAGAGTGATGGCGGAAGTGAGGCAGGGTGACGGTGTCGAAGGCAGGGAGCTGGCCTAGCCTGGCCCGGCTCTGGCCAGTTGACCGCCGCTCTGGCCACGCGCATGGACCCTCTCTCGGCAGGCAGGCAGGCAGGCTGCTTGCTTGGTCTGGCTTGCCCGCCCAGTCTGTTGTGTTACTTTTTCCGTTTCTTGCTGCCGCCGCGCAGAGATCGGCAGGCTCAAGCTGGTCAGTCCAGCAGGCCTAGCCGCGCCAAGTCTGGCTCCACGACGACATCACATGAAGGGCGGCGAGCCGCGAGCTTCGAGCCTCTTGCACACGCACACATACAGAGTCACGCACGCACACCTCACGCCACGCGCCATCATCATCGAGGAAGAGTGGAAGGGGTTCGTGACGCTTTGTTTCGTTCAAGTCATCCGCCGCTCAACCGCAGCAAGTGCCGGTGCCGTACACGTGGTCCTGCTGCTGCGCATCGGGGCCGACGGCCTTTCTCCTGACGCCCCGCCGAGGCGCCGGCTCGCCATCGCTCGACTCGACGCTGATGCCGTCGTCGTCGTCGGTCGCAGCGTCGCCATCCTTGCCGATCGAGTCGGGTTTCACGCCCGTGGGCTCGCGCGCAGCGGTGACCCTCGGCGTCGACCTGGCGTGCGGCGAGTAGTCGTGGTCGAGCTCCTCTTCGCTCGATGGGCTGCCGAGCGTATCCAGCGTCGAGAAGAAGTGGCCAAACATGCCGCCGGCGATGATCGAGATGAGGATGTAGCCGTTGAAGGACATGGCGATGAGCATCACGATGTACTGCGGGTGGTCGAGGAAGGAGGAGGTAAGCGGGCAAAGGAACGAGGAGATCTCGGTAGGTCAGCATTGGAAGAAGGGCCTCGACGTTTCGCCACCTCGCGATCACGACCCTCGCCATGGCGGAGCACTCACAGCGCCGGCGAATTGACAGCCGTAGAAGAGCGAACGGATCGCCTGCTGGACCATTGTCGGCCTGAACCTCGGCGGGGCGAGCTGGTTGGCGCGCCCGCTCCGGCTCCTCGGCAGACCAAAGAAGATGCTGTCGATCCTCTCGCCGACCTGGGGTCTGGGCTGGCCCGCCTTTTCGGCCTCGACCAGCGCCCTCTGGATCTCCCTCTCGGCCCTTCTGCGCTCGCGGCGCTGGATCTCGGCCTGCTCAACGATCCAGCGGTCAAATTCGCGGCCCCACCTCCGTATCGTCTCGATGAGGAAGACGATGAGGAAGACGCCGATGCAGGTGCCGGCGAACTGGGCGTTGGTGCGGACGTGCCAGGACGACGTGAGGATGCAAATGTTGGTCGTCTGCCAGTTGCCGAGCATGTGCATGTTGCACTCCATCGATGCGCCGCCGTGGTCCATGCCAGACATACCCGACATGCCAGACATGCCAGACATGGAGCTGTGGTCGTGCGCCATGGTCGACAGGCAGGCCGGTCACGCTGTCGCACAGGGAAAACCGGGGGTGGGCTTGCGCAGCGAAGGTACAGCGATATTGCGTTCTTGCTGATCGAGCCCAGCTCGATGAGTTTGGGCCGTCGAGGTGAGTCTTTGGGCCTTGTGTGCGGCGCAGCAGCTTTCGCGATCGAGGTCGAAGATGGCGGGCGTGGTCAGGAGAGCACAGCGAGCTCGTTGAAGGATGGTATGAGCTAGTGTCGAGAGTTGCTAAAGGGGTCGGCGAAGCAGTGCTGCGCTGTGGGCGCCGCGAAGGTGAGGGGTAGCGGTGAGACTGGGCCGAGCGGATGACGGAGAATGGGAAGATGACAATCTTCAATGGGAGCACGACAGGGCGTCGGCAGCGCTGTAATGGGGTTAGAAGGCGTGGCAGCGGCGGTGGTGGTGGTGGCGGTGGTGATGGCAGCAAGCCGGCACAGTTATGGTCCGAGGTAGGGCGAGCCATGGCCTCGAGACAGCCTCAAGGACCGGCCTGGCTGGGCAATCAGCCAGGACCGCTCAGGACGGCCATCACCTCCGGAGCTCCTCCGGATGGACGACTAGGCCCCGCTGCACGACACGGTCCTCCTCTCTCGTTGCTGGGCCGACGCTCAGAAAAAAGGCGCCGAAGGGCTGGTTCGCTAAGACGCAGGTTGAAAAGGCTCCGAGACGCTGGGCGAAGCAACGCAAAACGCGCCGACGGGGGCCTTGCGGCCGGCCAGGGAAGAGAGGGGCCGGTCGGAGGGAAATGCGCCAGCAGAAGAGTCTCGGTTCGTTTCTTTTTTCGAGCTTGGCTTGGCGCCGCTAGGCTGCTGGCCGGTAGAGTCGACGACAAGGCACAGGGAAGAAGCTCAGACATGGTCGGATCGATGGAAGAGGCGGGAGCGAGGACGACGATCTCAACGTGGCCGACACCGTGCCTATCTGACGTCGGGCCTTTTGCAGCGGGCAGACGGCCGTCCGCTTCCGTCCTGCTCCGGCAGCTCAGTGACCTTCTTCAGGCCTCGCTGCCGGGCGCCGCCGTGCGCTCGCGGTCATCTTTGCGGCCGCCATTGGAGGACCCTGCCTGCTGTTGGACGCGCTGCGGGAGCTGGCGCAGCTGGCGCCTGGTCGACGACTCTCGAGATGGCGGCCGCTCTTCTTCGACGGAAAGCGGGCTCGACGAGGCTTTCTGAACAACCTCTTCCGATGCCACGGCCGCCGGCGCAGCAGCAGCCGAGGCAGGAGCCGACGCAGGCGCAGGCGCATCCGGTGCCTTCGAGGAGGCGCGCTTCGACTTCTTGCGCGCCTGGGTCGAGGTCTTGCTGCCCGACGTTCGGCAACGCTTGGTCGGCTTGGATGCGGCAGCCGCTGGCGGGCCTTGGACATCGACGGCTTTGCCGTCGTCCTCGGCGTCGACTTCCGCCCGCAAGGTCGAGGCGCTGACCTCGAGCGCTGCTTTGGCGTTCTCGTCCTCGGCAGCAGCCGTCGTCCGCTCCGAATGTGCCTGTTCAGATGCTTCGTCGACTTCTTGCCTGTGTAGACGCGAGCGTTCCACGTCCTGGCGGTCGCTGCAGAGCGGGCTCTTTGCGCCCGGAGCCCACGACGACAGCCGGGCGTAGCTGGCAAGTGCAGAAACATCAGCCGCAGTGCTGGCCACGCCGCTGCGCTCACCCTCGAGCGGCTCGGTGGTGCCCTCTTTCGAGCGTGCATCCGGCATCGAACCGCCGAAGAAGCGAGCCAAGGTAGAGGACTCGCCGATCTGCACTCGCTCGCTGCGGCCTCGCGGTGACGCAGTGGAGGCATCAACGGCCGCCAGCCGCGGACGATGGGGCGGGTTGCTGCCGAAGGCTTCAGCAAGGGTGCTGCTGGACGCCGCGTAGGCGCGCGGCGCTGAAGATCCAGCCGCCATGCTGGTATAGAGGCTCATCGGAAGCTTGGCCGTTTCGTGGCCCTGGGATGACGGAGGACCGGCCGACGCCGAAAGAGGCACTTGAGGGCCGGGGCCATACTGCAGTCGTTCGGCGATGCCGTCGCTTGCGCGAGTCGAAGCTGCTTCCGACCTTGGGGCGCAGTTTGTGTAGAAGCTGTCTTCGCACTGGGAAGCGATCGGCGAGTAAGGAGATCGACAAGGAAAGCAGGAGATAACGCTCGTACCTGTCAGTCAATCGAGTAAGGGAGAGGCTCGCTGCAAGCAGGCTACACATCCGTTGGACCCACCTTTGCCGCCGCCGCAGACGTCAGCAGGGAGATGCCGGATTGTGACGGATCCAACGGCAGCGCTGCATCATCAGGCTGCACGATGTCGGCGACGCCCAGGGCGTCGATCCATGCTCCAGCATACTCGTGTGCAGATGCAGCGCCCGCCTCTCGACCCTGGTTCGGGAGTTTAAGCGGGTTGGAGACCAGAGGGTGCGATGACGCCAATGACGTTGCAGCGCCGACGGGAGCGGGTTCGCTCCGGTTAGAGGCTGGCATCCTGGCCGCGCTGGTGCCCGCCAGGCTGCTGAGCGCGGGCAGGACTTCGTAGTATGGGTGTGCTGGTCTCA
Organism: Pseudozyma flocculosa PF-1; assembly: GCF_000417875.1. Taxonomy (NCBI): domain Eukaryota; kingdom Fungi; phylum Basidiomycota; class Ustilaginomycetes; order Ustilaginales; family Ustilaginaceae; genus Pseudozyma; species Pseudozyma flocculosa. The sequence continues at coordinate 373,019 of NW_006920887.1, forward strand.
TCAGAGTGACGGGTGGGTTGTACGCCGCGCTCTGCCGAGCCGTCTGCTGCTGCTGCTGCTGCAGTTGCACGTGTTGCTGCATCTGCTGGTGATGCTGCTGCTGCTGTTGGAGGTGGTAAGCCGACGTCGAGCGGTCGCGGCGTTCCGAGGTGGCACCGCTTTGCGAGCGTGAGGCACCGGCATTGAGAGCAAGGGTCTGCTGAATCCCCATGATCGCATGTTGGAGGGACTGGGTGGGTCCGCGAGCGGTTCGGGTTGGGCATGACGACGCGTCGCGACGGTCCACAGCGCGATGTCAGTCTCGGCACTGGTCACGGGAGACCGACCGACAAACGGGCCCAGACCAGCACAGCGACTCACCTGGATCTGCTTTCCTAGCCCCTTGACCTCGTTTCCCGTCTCTCCCCAGGCGCTCCGCAGCTGTGACACCCCGGCCTGGATCTCGTCCATCTGCGCAGACAGCGCCTTGCCAGCCGCTGTCGTAAATTTGCCGCCCTTCTTGAGACCTAGACCGGGATCAGCACGCACTTGCGATTCGTTGGATGCAGCGTTGGACGCAGCGTTGGACGCAGCGAGGCCCGAGGCCGTCGCGAGGAGCGAGTCGATCGCCTTGCCGTGGGCCTGGACCTTCTGCTCGAGGCTCTTGGCCTGGACGTACATCACCTGCCTCTGCTCGAATGCGACATGCAGCATCCTCCAGGAGTCGAGCTGCACGCGGGCCAGCTCGTCGTCGCGCTCCTTGGTTTCGCGCCGTACCGACCTCAGCAGGCTGATGATCCGAGACTCTCCCGTCTGCAGCCCTGCGACGGCGTCTTCCAGGCGCCTGATCGGCTCTGACCATGCCGGAGCCGCCTCGTGCTGCTTGCCGGCGTTGGCGACATCTTCCACAGCGTAGCCACGCTCATCGTCGGCGCCGCGTTCGGTGCCGCCGACGTTGCGCTCCTCGCCGCGGTAGTATTGATGCTGCTGAGTCTCGCCCACCGCCGCCGTGAGCCAGCTCGGCTCGTCGCCGCTCTGCTGGATCTGCTTGTGCTCGAAGTCGAGAGTGCTCAACGACCTTCGCGCCGGGGGCCGCAGTGGGGTGACTGCCGTCGTTGCAGGAGGGTTGGGAGGCATAGCGATGCTTGACAGCATGCCCGCTCTGATCTCGGGCACGTTGGGAGGCAACCCAAGAAAGTGGCCGGGTCGCCTGCCTTCACTGGCGGACGTCTGGCTCGTACGCACGTCCGAGACGTTGCTGCGCTGCGCGAGGCCGTCGGAAGCGTAGAAGTGGCCAGCATGCGGGTCGCCGATGCCAGCAAACGCAGAGCTGCTGGTCTGGAAACGGCCCTGGATCGGCTCGGCTAGTCCGAGCGGCGTGATGTGCGACGCGAAGCTATGCGTCGTCGGGCGTGACGCTGGGGCGGGCAGCCCGGAGAACGGCGTCTGGGTTCGAGCGGCTGTGGGGGCGCCCGCTAGGTCCTCGAGGACTCGACCAGGTGGCGGCTCGAGCTCTCGTTCGTCACGGCCGTCGATTCCGTAGTGCGCCTGATCGTGGCTGTGGCTGTGGTAGTGGTCGACGGCCTCCCCCAGTTGTCCATAGCCCGCATACTCGGCGCGTCCGTCGATGTTCGAAGCCGGATCGGCGCCAAGCTGGCTGTCGGTCGCGGGCAGATTCCTGGGCTGGCTCCTTGACGGCGTCGCGATTCCGTCCATCGGCACATGGCTCGCCATGCCCGCGAGATCCCCCGGACCATTGGCAGGCAGCTCGTTGCGGCGCGCCTGAGGCGTCTCGGAACGATGCAGCACCTCCATGGCGGCGATTGCGAGCTTGACGCTGCCGCTCAGCTACCAGATGCGAGGCGTGGTGAGGTCGGACAGCGGGCAGGCGCGGTGGTCAGGGCTGGAAAGACCGAGGTGCGTTGAAGGTGGCAGGAGGGACCGGGCCGGCGATGTGGATGGTGGTAGGGAGGAGAGAAACGAACGAGGCCTCTTGCCCTGCTTGGCGCCTTTTGGAGGCGCGGCGACACGTCGAGCCCGTCTGCTATCTGGCGAGAGCCCAGCGGGGCGATCTTGCTCGTTGCCTGACGCGCTTTGCGGCCCGCCTGCCTCTCGACTCCTGCCTGGTTGTCTTGCCCTAGCCTCGCCCCTCACCTCCAGCTGCCTCGCACCCACCCGGTCCTTGATCCAGCCAGCTGCTCCAACAACCCGCAGACGTCGAGCGGCGGGCAAGCAGAGAGAAGACGCACGATGAAGGCAGACCGACTCGGGGCCCTTTGAGAGAGAGAAGAAAAAAATGAAGAGGCAGGCAGGGGCCGGGAGGAAGAGTCAGTCAGCCAGCCAGCCAGCCTAGCCTTCTGGCTGGAAGACCATCAGAGAGCTTGAGCTTGCGGGCGGGCGTGCGTGCGTGCGCGGCCCTGCCTGCCCGCCTGCCTCGCTCCCTCCCTCCCGACCTGCTACGTACGCTCGGGCCTCCTCGGCCAGCCGGCCCGCCGCAGGTCGCCTGCCTAGCCTGCCGGCGGCTTCGAGCTTGACTGAGCTTGCTTGCTTTGTCTCGGCCTTCCAGCCGCCTTGCTTGCCCCAAGCTGGCCGGAGCAAGCCGGCCTGCCTGTGTGGTCTGCCTGCTTGCCTGCCTGCCTAGACCCACCGGCCAAGCCGCGCAGAGACCGCCGCGCCATAGCCTCGCTATGCGACGCCCCGTCCCAACCCGTCGCGCCGCGCCCAGCCGCGCCCAGCCGCTCGCTGCCGGGCTTCGTTTTCCTCTCTTCCTCGCGCTCGACTCCCGCCGGCCTGTTGCGCCCCGACCGAGGACGGCCTCTGCTCGTTGCCTGCTCGCTCCCTGCCGGGTGCAACGCATGCCCTACGGCTACTCTGCCTCGCCCTCTCCTGATGGCCGCGTGCCAGCGTAGCGATGCCGTGCCACGACAGTCCGTGCCGCTCAGCAGGCCTTCTGCCTGATCTCGACCAGCCAAGCCAGAGGCACGCAAGCAGGCTAGGGCTCCGCTGCGTCCGAAGCGAGCCGGACCGTGCCGTCGTAGTATGCGTGCGTATAACCGCTGTCGGGCCACTTGCGGGGCGTAGCTCCGCGTGCGGGCGGGCGTGGCAGGCAGGCAGGCAAGACTTCTGCGCAAAAAGCTAAGGCTGGCTGTGCTGGCCTCGGCCATCCTGCCAAGGTTCCAGGCCATCCAACCTTGCTTGGCTTTATTTGCCTAGGCTGGCGCAGCTTGCTCTCCGAAACAGGCTAGGCGGGCAGGCGGGCGGACGTCGAGCTCAAACTCGAGCTCGAGTTGGCGTTTGCGCGGATTCACCCGCCCAGCCACGCCGCCACGCCGGCCCGGTGTTGGCCCAGTTCGGCTACGTGTTGCAAGCCTGTCTAGCTGAATCGCGAGTACCTGCGCGCCGGCTCGAGAGAGAGAGAGAAGGAGAAAGGGACCCGCCACGCGCTGGTTCGGCTTGCCTGCCTGCTGGACGGCTATCCCGTCGGTGGGTCCCTCGCGTGGGCGACCGGCTGCCACCGCCGCGCTCGGGCGGGAATATTAACAGGCAGGCGGACGAAATCGTCAAAGACCTCGCTGAGTGCCTCTCGCTGCCCACGCCTCTTTCCTGCCCGCGCCCACCTCCGCGTGCGCTCGCCCATCTCGTCACTCGACACTTTCCACACCCAGACGATCCACGGTCATTCACAGGTCGGGAGATGTCTCCCGATATCGAACACGCCGACTGCTTCCCCCCCTTGGCTGAATTGGGTTCGAGAAGATGCAATTGTTCCAAGCGAGCAGTAGTGTAAACAAGTGGCGACGGAATGGACCGTGTCGTTTGTGTGTGCGTGCGTGCGTGCATGCGTGCATGCGTGGTGCGGCGACGGAAGCGTTGAGACGACGATGAAGTCGAAAGGAAAGGGATCGCGATGAGGTGAGAGCTTCCTGCGCAGGAAGAGATTGGCGATGGGGAACAAGAGGGCGGGGGTATGCTGTGCGGTGGAGTCGGGGGAGCAGTAGTCGTGTGCGTGTGTGTGTGTGTGTGTGTGTGTGTGTGTGTGTGTGTGTGTGTGTGTGTGTGTGTGTGTGTGTGTGTGTGTGTGTGTGTGTGTGTGTGTGTGTGTGTGTCGTCGTCGTCGTCGCGTCGTCGTCGTACGTACGTACGGTACGGTCGGTACGGTAGTGTAGGTGTAGGTAGGTAGGTACGGTAGGTCGGTACGTACGAGACGG
>NW_006920887.1:377228-391309 GCF_000417875.1 Pseudozyma flocculosa PF-1
GGTAACGGGTAACCGGGTACGGGGTACCGGGTTAGGGGTACGGGTTACGGTTGGGTACGGGTACGGGTAGGGTACGGGTACGGTACGGTAGGTAGTGTGTGTGTGTGTGTGTGTGTGTGTGTGTGTGTGTGTGTGTGTGTGTGTGTGTGTGTGTGTGTGTGTGTGTGTGTGTGTGTGTGTGTGTGTGTGTGTGTGTGTGTGTGTGTGTACCCCGACGTCGCGATGCCGTCGATCCGAGACGTGGGAGCATGATGATGGAATGGGGAGTTGCAAGGCAGAGGTGACGGCGGCGGCGAGGGGCTGAAGACGCTACGACTGCGCCTGTGCCTGTTTGAGGTTGTTGAACAGCATCTGCGTCGTCGATGGGCACGTACAGGGATGGAGCAGCCGGAGCGTCGGTCAGTCTCGCGGTCCGCAATCGGCATCGTCGCCGCGAGCTACGTGGCAGCAGCGACGGCCGCATACTCACATCGGCACGTTCGATGACATTGTCCTCGGTCAGCTCGTCGCGCAGCGCCAGCGTCCGCAGCCTTCCGACGAGGTCGCGCAACTTGCCGCGCGAGATGCTGACCGTCTCGTCGAGGTCCTCGTCGTCGTCGTCGTCGTGCGCCTCGGCGTCGCCGCCGTCGTCGGGCCGCCGCAGGAAAGGGTGCTGGAGGAGCTGCGGGATCGTGGCGCGGTCCTCGACCCGGTACTGGAGCGCCGATCGGACGCAGTCGAGCAGGTCGGCATCGACGTCCTCAACGTCCGGGTACCGCGGGTCTCGGTAGGGCGTGTAGGCAATCTTGTGGTTTGGGTCCATGATGCCCTCGAGCTTGCGGTCCGACGGCAGCTTGTCGAACGGCGGGCGACCCCAGATCATCTGGTAGAGGATGCAGCCGAGCGACCACACGTCCGACGGCTTGCCGGCCTGCGTCCGAGGAAAGGTGAGGATGAGGGATGGGAACCAGGGCAAAAGGCGTCAGTCCTCTGCAAGCCCCGTCCTGCCTGCAGGGGCCGTCGCACCCGTCTCATCGTCTTGCGGGCGCCACTCACCTTGTAGACCCTCCGGCCCTTGGCCTTGGCAATCTTGATGGCTTCGGGCGCCATGTAGTTGGGCGTCCCGATGATGGCGTCGCGCGAGATGTGGACGGTGCCCTTGGGAATGTTCTGGGCGATGCCAAAGTCGATCAGCTTGATGCGGTTCTTGACAATGAGGAAGTTGGCCGGCTTGAGGTCGGTGTGGACGAGGTTGACGTCGTGGATGAACTGGACCGCCTCGAGCATCTCGCGCCAGTAGTGGGCGATGAGGTCGCGCGACAGCGGCGCCTGCGTGGCCAGGATGCCGTTGAAGTCGCCGTCGCCGAGCTCGAGGAGCTGTTGGAAGGGAGGCAAAAGGCAAGAAAAGAGTCAGAAAGACTGAGTCGCAGCGCATCGGCACGACCGCGGCGACGCAAGGCAGACTCACGATCTTGAGCTTGTCGTTCGACACCCGGTGGCCAAAGTAGCGCAAGAGGTACTTTTCGCTGCCCTCGAGGTTGGCGAGGGTGCGCAGCGTGTTGGCCTCCGAGATGAGCTCCTGCCGGTTCTGCTCGCTCTCGACCTCCTTGAGCGAGACCTGCTTGAGCGCGAAAAACGCCTGCCGGTCCTCGGGCACCTCTTCAAAGTCCTGCGGCGATGCTGCCGACGGCTCGTAGAGCGGGCCCCGGACCACCCACACGACCGAGAAGCCGCCTCTGCCGGCCTTCTTCACCTTGCGGTACTTGAGGCCTTGCATCTGTCACCGGGGGATGAGAGTCGAGGGATGGAAGGACGCGAAGTGCGATGCGAGGTCAGTCGGCTGTCTCACCTGGCTCTGCCAGCTGCTGGCGTGCACTCACTGCAGTCGCCTTGGGCGGGCCCTTGACTAGCTCCAACAGGTTGGCGTGGCTGGCCAGTGGCTGCTCGTGCTGCCGATCCGCCTCGCCCCAGATGAGGTCTGGCCGACAGTCGCTGTATTGCCGGTAGACCTCCTCGTCGATCTCGTCGTCGCCCTCAGCCATGCCCTCGGGCGGTGGCGGCGGCACCGTGGAGGGGACCAGAGGCGCCGCGCCCGCCTTGGCCTGGTTCTGCGCGGCGGACGGCGCAAAGGCAGACCGCACAGGGACAGCACTGTCTGCAGAAGACGGCGGCAAGTGCCTGCGCACGCCGCCAGCGGCAGCCTGGGCGTTTGGAGCCGGGATCTTGGCGGCGAGGATGTCGTGGATGGCGTTGGCGCCCGCACCGCGCTTCCGTCCTGCTGGCTCGATGTTCTCCTTGCGCCCGGCGTTGTCGCCCGTGGCCGCGCGTCTCGCGTTTGGATGCTGCTCCTTCTTGCTGGGAGGCGGCGGCTGCAGCGGCGGTGGCGATGGTGTCGCCGAAGCCATGTTGTGGTTCGCCTCCCCGTCATCGTCGCGATCGACGGCTCGAGGATCGGCAAGGGACGGCTTCGGACTCGGGGAGCGCACCAGCGACGCTCGCTCCAGCAGCTCCGCGCGCGACTTGGCCTCGACCGGGTCGTAGCCGTAGGCCCGAAGACGCGGGCTGACGTTGCCCCGCTCCTCGCGGCTTCCAGATCCCGAGCTGCCGCCGCTGGCGTGGACGCCCTCTTGTCCGGCGTCGGGGCCTTCTCCCGACGAGTTGTTGCCGGAACCGCCGTTTTCGTGCTCGCCCTTGTTGCCGTCCTTGGCATCGTCGTCCAGGTCTTCATCCTCCTCCTCGTCCTGATACCGCTGAACGCGGCGGGCAGGCACATGGTGGTTCGACGACCGTGCCAGCTTGCGCAGGCTCCTGCCGGCGCTCCTGGCTCCGTTGCTGGCGGCTAGGCTGGATCGCAACGCTCGGTTGCCTAGCGCCGGTGTCCGATAGCCCGATCCGGCTGCCGCGCCGGGCCCTTCGATGACGCCGTCGCCCCTGGCCTCCGTCGAGGCCCTGAACCGTGCGGCCATACCTGGCGGCGACCGATCTGGCAACGCTCCGTGGAGCTCTGCGTCGGCTGCTGAGCCTGTCCGGACATGACGTGCATCGGGCGATGACGGTGCTGGCGGCGGGGATTGGGAGCGGTGGAATGACGAGGCCCGTGCCGTCTCGACATCGATGTGCTCGTGATCGAATCGCTCCGCTGATAGCCTGGGTCGTGCCAGCTCGGTGGCTGTCTCGCTCTCATCGCTCGTGCGCCGAGCAACCCGGTGCGGTGCCATATCGAGGCTGCCCATATCGTGCGCCTCGTCGGGCCGCGCGTAGCTGTTCCTGCTGCTGGTCCTCGAACCCGGGCCGGAAGCCGAGCCCGAGGGCGCAAAGTCGAGGTCGTGGCTCGACGGCAGCGGGCGAGCGCCCAGATCGAGGTCGTCGCCGACGGCCTCAAACGACCGGCGCTTGGGTGCAGCGGCCTGTCCGCGGAGCTCAGAGGGAGGCGTACGGCTCATGCGTCGGTTGAAGGGCTCCGGGCGGGATGCACGCGCTTCGATTCCGCTGTCGCCGGCGATGCTGTTCATCGAGGAGCGAGAGGCTATCCGCGCGTCGTCGCGCACGGCCTCTACGCTGTTGTTGCCGTTGCCGTAGGACGACGAGCGTCCCAGGCCGCCATAGGTAGGCCTCGAGGACTCTCCGGCCTTTCCAAAGGCGGCGGAGCTGATGGGTGCATGCGAGCTCCTGTAGCGCGAGCCGGTGGCCTGGGCTGTGCGGCCAGAGGGAAGTATGGGCTGGTTTGAAGCGGGGGAGCTCTTGCGGTCGAGGTAGGCGGCGTGATCGAGGTGGTCTTCGCCTTTGAAGACGGGCGAGGATCGGCTGACTGAGATGCGGGCCCGCTCGCTCTGGAGGAGGTAGGAGGCGCGCGGCACGCCGAGGTCATCAAGAAGGGGGGATGTCGACGAGGGGCCAGCTGCAGCCCTTCTGCCGACGCCGGGAGAGTCTTCGTCCGAGATGGGCGGCCTCTCGCGGGTGATCCTGGATACGGCGGTGCGGGTGCGGCTTCCGATGGCTTGTCGAGAGGATGAGGGGGCGGCAGTGGGGTTGGTGGCCGCCGCCGTGGCCGCTGCTGCCGTCCTCCTCAGATTGGCGTCGGCATGGGGTTCGTCGTCGATGATGAAGGCGCTGACGGGTGCAGGGGGCAGGGGGCTGTCCTGTGTTGGGCTGAGGTCGGTGAGGTGGTGGTGGGAGCGCTGGTTTGGGGTGGCGATGCTTGTTGCGTGGTCTCGTTTGAGGGTGTTGGCTAGGCTGGCTGCGCCGAGGTGGACTGGCGTTGCTGGCGGCATGTTTGTGCGCGATATCGCCGTCATGGCTGGGCGGTGGTGTTGGCGGTGGTGTTGGCGGTGCGAGGTGCCGTCGGCCAGGCAGCGCAGCAAGGGGTGACTGGAGGCGACGAGACGAGACCAGGGCGAGTCGATGGGTCGTTGTTGATATCGATGCGGATGGTCGATGGCAGTGAAGGCCGGCGGTGGATGCCGTTTTGGAGTGGGTGGTAGGGGGTGGCGTTGCTGCGCGGTTGCCTGACTTGACGAGGGAGGAAGGGGAGGAGGGGGAATGGAAGATGATGAGCGAGGTGGAAGGGTTCGAGGCTGGCTGGCGTCGACGCAGAGGCCGGGGTGTTGGGTTGGATTCCAGTAGTGTAGTCCAAGTCGCGGGGCTGGCTGGCCTGCCTGACCTCTCTCTCTCACTCTGTCGGCCTGGCTCGACGCTCTGAGACGTCGGTGGGGGATTATTGGGGGCGCGCCCCGCTTTGCCCGCCAAAACAACACCCTTGGCTTGACTCTTGACTTCTGCCGCCGCTCGACCGCCATAGATTCGGCTTCTGTCCGCTCGTCGTCTGGCTGCGCCACCGTGGCACGTCCGCACTCGACGAGCGGCTCATCCGCAGGGCATACCATGCTGATTTCTGACCGAGGCACTCCACCGACAACCTTGGCTGCACCGGCCAACGAGGGATGTGTGTTTCGTCGTTGCGGGCAAAATATCGAGGGCCACCGTCACACGCCAAAGCCGACACGCGAACCTCTGGCGGGCGGCACGTGATCCAGTGGCCATTGTGGAGGAGGCCGCCTATCTCTCTTTTCCTCCTCCTCCTCTCCTCCTCCTCCTCCTCTCTCTCTCCTCCTCTCTCTCTCTCTCTCCTCGACCACCCTTCCGCCCACGCTCGATGCCCCTGTGTCCCCCCCATCCAGCGCCACCACCACCACCCTGGCTGCGTCCCGCATGTCTGACGCCGTCAGCCTGCTCAGCGACCAGCCATGTGGCCCGTCCGTCCCCAGCCTGGCTCCACGGACCTCCAGGCAAAGATGGACGCCATGATGGGCTTCGATGCCGCGCCCGCAGCTCCCGACCCGTCATCCCTTTCCGCTCAGCCCGCCGGCGGTGCTTCTACTGTCGCCGAGGCGGACGGCGACGGCGACGGCGACGGCGACGGCCCCTGGTCCAGGCTGCCCCGCGAGCTGGTCGACGAGGTCCTCCTCCAGCTCGCATACACCGCCTCCAAACCATACGTCGCGCAGAGCCTCCTCGTCCTCTCAACGAGCATCCATCGCCTCCTGCTGCCCGTCATTTACACCCATCCCATCCTCGCGTCCGCCCAGGCCATCGTCCGCCTCGCACGCACCCTGCGCGACTCGCCCCACCTTGGCCTCCTCGTCCGCGCCCTCTACCTCCGCTGCGAGTTCTGGGCAGGCGGCATCGACGAGAACCACGTCGTCCAGATCCTCTCGAGCGTCGCAAACGCAACCGACATTGTCCTCGGCGAGCTCGAGGCCCCGCTGGCATCGTACCTCCCCGCCGACGCAAAAGTCGAGTCCCTGGCCGTGCGTGTCCGGCCTACCGCCTCCGACGTAGACACCCTCCCGCCCAGCGTATCAGACGCACCCTGGTGGCATCGCATCAAGCATCTCGGCCTCATTTTCGACGATACCGTCAACATCCTGCGCCGGCCGCCACGCGGACTCGCATCGTGCACCAGCTTCACCTTGCGCGCCCCCGGCACCCCCGTCGGCATCGCCGTCAAGTGCAACCGACAGGGTGCAATCGAGGCGGCGATGCCTGACGAATTTGCGGCCATCTCGCCCTCCCGCGGACGCACGGGCGATCGTCCCCGGAACGTCAACACGGATCTCGACCGCTCCCTGTCAGAGGAGGAGGAGAGCTACGTCGTCCGGTCCGCCCACACGGACCTCGCCTTGCCGCTGCCTGGGATCCGATGCCGACCGGAGTTGCATCCAGGTTCCGAGGTCGCCGGCCTCAGGAGGTGTCTCTGCAGCCAGCTGGCCCAGGTGTGGGACCATCGTCTGCGCGCGTCGCCCGGATACGAGTCGATGCGGTCGTCGGGCCCCGATCCGATCCGCTTCGCCGTCGAGCTCGACTTTAGCATGGCTGATCGCCGATCGGTAGCCGCCGAGGTCCGCGCGTTCAAGGTCAAGCACGGTCTCTGAAAGGCGCGCGGCATGGTGCGCCGAGAGGCATCTCGATTGTCCATCGACGTGGCTCGATCAGCAGCGCAGATCGGCCTCGACGCTCTCGACAAGGATCCAGCGCGCTCCCGCTTCCGACTCCCCTGGATCCGCCGCATCGCCGCGTGGTCGTGGCCGGGCGAAACACAGGGCGACGTAGCCGTCCTCGCCGCTCCGTTGGAATCCATGTTCGGCCTCGCCCTTGCGGACGTGGCCGCGCCGCTTGACCTTTTTCGCCCGCTTCTTGCGCGCCGCCTTGCCCGTCTGCCTCGCCCCGCCATCGCCGCCGCCGCCACCAGCTGAGCCAAAGACGGTAAGGTCCAGGGAGGCGTCCGAGTCGCTCTCGTCTTGGTCGCCATCCTCGTCGGAGGAAGAGGCGTCGACGTCCATCTGCTCTTCGCCTTCCTCGGTCTGTGCCGTCGCCGTCGCCGCCGCGGCCGCCGCTGCTGCTGGTGCGTTGTCGCCGTTGCACTTGTGCTTCTTCGACGATGAGGGAGAGGGGCGGTCGCCGACGCCGTTCGGCTGCGCCTTTGCCGTACTGGATGCTTGGTGGGAAGAGCCGTAGTGGTTGCTGATGGGCGTCTTGGCGCGCCACGAGACGGGCGTGTCGCTAAAGCCCGTGACGCAGAGTGCCGCCCACCCTCTGGCTGTTGCTGACGTCGACAAAGCCGATGACGACGAAGACGATGATGATGACGACGATGACAACGACGAGTTGCCGTCGAGGAATCGCTCGACGCGAGAGGCGATCTTGGCAATGAGGCGTGAGGAGAGGAAGCCGCGCCACGTCACATTGATCACGCTCCCCGCCTCGTGCGGTTCTGGTGCGGCGTAGAGGCAGTAGTCGCTCGGTCGCCAGTAGGTCTTGATCCTGTTTCGCCACGTCGAGAGGGAGGGACAGCAATGTGGGTGAGAACGAGGCTCTGGTCGACTCTAGGCATGGAACGCTCCACTGGTCTCCCGCCGGGCTGCACGACTCACACTTCCGCCCCAATCGACGCGAGGCCGAGCCATTCGATCGTCTCTTGCGCCAGGAGCTGCCACTCTGCCCAGCTGGGCTTGCTCGCATCCTCGTCGTGCGCCTTGGCCTTGGCTTTGCCGCCGTCCCGCCACCCACATCGCAGCCTCTCGACGCCGGGTATCGTTGGGCCTTGCGTGCTCTGACAGCACAGGCGGGGCAACCAGACGTCGTTGATGCCCTCGGAGACGGTGCCCCGGCTCTCGACCTTGCGGACCGTCAGAGGGTCGACGAGGTGCGAGGGAAAGTTGATCGTGGTGGGCACGCCAGCAGCGCCGCCTTGCCCTTCCGCCTCGACCTCGGCCTCGACGCTCGGCGTCCAGGAAAAGAGGACGTCCCAGGTCGCGTTCCGTTCCTGCGCCTGCGAGGACGAAGAGGCCGACGTGCCAGCGTCCGCTCCGGCCCGTTGCAGCACGTGGATCTGGCCGGCAAGATGGGTTTCTGCCAGGGTGCTGGCGCCGTGCCGATTCGACCTGGCCGCATCCCACCTCTTCAAGCAGTTGAGGGCCTGCTGGTACCCCTTCTTCCCGGGCACAAACGAGGGAGAGAGGAGGGGCAGCTCGACAATGTAGCGGGTCACGGCGCCGCTCTGGCGATCTCCGGCGCGGCCCGATGCGCCCCGGAAGAAGTGGCTGGGCCGTCCCGTGAGGCCGAGGGTCTGGTAGGTTTCCTTGGTCAGGGAGAGGATGAGGGTGCCCTGACCGTCGAGGCAGACGACGTCGTCAGTGTCGAGTCGTCCGAGACTAAGGGCGGTGAGAGAGCCGCAGCGGATGTAGGCCGTGACGAAGAGCGGGTCGAGGAAGAGAGAAAGGGGAATCCGGGCGAGGTACGACGTCGCCCTGTCGCCGTCGCTGAGAGAGGTGAGTTCGGCCAGAAGGGATTGAATTGTTGCTGGCGGTGACGCCGGTGTGTCCGATGCGGATGAAGGCGACGGGCAGTAAGGCAGGATCAACTCGAGCTGAGGGGCAGGGGAACGCAACGCAAGGGGCCAGGACGCAAAGTCAGCACTCTCGCGGTCGCAGCACCGTCCTGGCTGGATCGCGCGCTGCTCACCGAGTGGTTGAAGGGATGCTGATCGACCAGCCTGACTAGCCTTGTATCTGCCCGAGCAAGCTCATCGGTAGCAGCCTCAGCATTCGAGGAGGAACTTGCCGCTTGCGGGTGCGGCAAGAGGTTGGCGATGAACCTGGTGGAGGGACGAGCGCGTGCCGAGTCTGCCCTGGCGGAGCTGCGCTTGCGCTTGTGGGTGCTCTTGCGCGCCAGCATCGTGGGCGGTGTGCGAGCGGGACACTTCAGTTGTGGCCGGAAGGATGAAGAGGTAAGAGGAGGATAAGGATGAGAAGGGTCGGCAGGAAGAAGCAACGAAGAAGGCCAGCAGGCCGGCGTGGGTCGGCTGCAGGTACGGTGCTGCCGCAAAAACCTTTGGCTCGGGACTCGGACGAGGCTCTGGCCCCCTCCACAAAGAGGCGTGGCTAGCAGGCCAGCCTGCAGGCCATCCTGCCGGCCCACGCCACCAACGCGCTCGGCCGCGTTTAGACGCGACTGGAAAAGGGAGCCTGGACCGAGGCCACCCTCGAGGCTGCATGGTGGCACGCCTGCTCTTCCTCCCCCTCCTACCCCGCCTTCCACCATCAAGGTCCCCTCCTACCCCGCCTTCCACCTTCAAGATCCCCTCCCACAACAACACTACTGGCACCCACCGCACCCGTCTCCTGACCAGCATGCTGCCGCGCAGTACCACCACCATCACCGCCATCATCACAACGACTGTCACCGGAGTCCCGCGATAGAAGCACCCACCTGGCCTCCCTGGGCCTTGATCACTTCGCCGGCCCGCGTCACTTTCCCGCCTCGCCATCGCAATGGGCTGTGCCATCTGCCTCGACGGCTTCTCCCAGGACGCCTCCGACGAGCAGCGGCCCGTCGCCCTCGCGTGCGGTCACCTCTACCACCTCGACTGCCTCGAACAGTGGTACCAGACATCCGACCGCGCCAGGCGCAACAAGCACCACCTCTGCTGCCTCTGCAAGACCACCACCCCGCGCGATGGCCTCGTCAAGCTCTTCCCGCAGGAGAGCGGCGACCTCGACCGCTACCTCGCTTCCCACAAGGCCGAAATCGACGAGCGCCTACTCCAGCCCGCGCACCCTCCCCCGTCGGATCATCACGCGCACCCAACCGGCGACCGCGACTATGCCGACGTCCGCGCCGCCGCCGTCAGAAAGGAGCACGACGAGGCAAACAAGCTGCTCGGCTCCCTCCTCGACCTCAACCAGCACCTCCAGCACTGGGTCCAGGCGGTCCACGGCGTCCGCGTCGAGACCGTGGTACGCTCCGGCTCCAAGATCAGGAAGCTCGTCGCAGACCTCACCGACGGGCAGCAGCTGGCCACCAACGCCCGAGGCGATCTTGATGTGAGTTTCCGCCCGCGCTGCCTCTGCGTAGCATGAAGAGGGCAAGGCGCTGATCGCATCGCAGCCGATCGGACCCCCTCGTCAATCCTTCGACCATGCCGAATCCGATCAGGCCTCGCTGTCGTCTCTCGAGGCCGCCGTCAAGAGCCTAGATGCGCAGCGCACCGCATTCAGCGAGGCGGAGCGTCTGCTCTCGCAGCAAAAGGCCAGGTACCGCGTCAAGTCGAATGACCTCCGCGGACGGGCCGAGGACCACGCCAAGAAGCTCGCCGACGCCGAGAAGCGCTTCGCCGAGCTCCGAGCCGAACGCAAGGCGGTCGAGGACATCATCGCAAAGGCCGTCAAGACCACCGAGGAGCAGCAGAAGCGAGAGGCATCGCTCGCCGAACGCACAGAGGCCCTCGAGGTGCAGCAGCGCGAGCTCGAGGCGCAGCGCAGGCAGCTTCGGCTCGAGACGGCACAAAAGGCGCGCGCCATGGAGCAGACGCTCCAGGACCGCACGCTCGAGGCCCAAGACAAGGTGGCCAAGTCGGCGGAGAGAGAGAACGAGGCGGTGCGCGAGCGAGACGCCGTCCTGCAGAAGAACAATCAGCTCGCCGACCAGCTGCGCGTCCTCCAGAGCGAGGTCAAAAAGGCCAGGATGAAGCTGGACAAGAAGACCGACGAGGCCAAGGAGACGACGCGGCTCAGAAAGAAGCTGGCCGAAACGCAGCAGCAGCTCAGGCTAGAGAGGAAACGCAATGCCGCCTGCGTCGCCGCCGCCACCGGCACGGCCGCCTTGCCCTCGTCGACCTCGTTGTCCGGCAAGTCGCTGGTGTCCGGCGTCGGAGAGATGGCGCTGCCCGACGGGGTCCGGTTCGGCCACCCGACGGACGCAAGAGCTTGGACGCAAGGCGGATCCGATGCATGCCTGCCGGACTCTTCGCCGTCGTCAAAGGCCGCCGTGGCCAAGGCGGAGCGGGCTGGCAGCAACGGGCTCAGCCTGCCGTCGAGCACGCTGCTGGTTGAAAGCGAGGACCTCGACGACGAGCTGCTGCAAGACAGCCTCTACCCGATGCCCGGCCTCGCCACATCTCCGGGCCCGAGGACCGGACTCGCTCGCTCCGTCTCTGCCCGATCAGCCGGTGTGGGCGCGCATAGGGACTTTGGCACCAAGGCTCGTCCGGCAACGTCTCCGTTCAGAGCCACGGTCAAGCCGCGGCAGCCGCTGCTGTCGATGCGCCCGCACCAGGGCACGATCCACTTCCACCGATCGAGCAGCGATGGCGCCGTCAAGTCGTCGTCGCCGCCGCAGCCGACGCTGTCCAAGGCGGCCATCTCGGCGAGATACGAGGGCAAGGATGAGATCAACAGGTCGGTCATCGACCTATGCGACTCTTCGTCCGCCGCGGAGGATAGCAAGGAGAATGCGAAGGCGGAAAGGAAACGGGCCGACATGCCCTCGCTCAACTCGTGGCTCGAGAAGCGCAACGGCATCGTCCTGGGCCCGAAGCGGAGGCGCAAGTAGGTGTTGCCGGGCGGAGTAGCATGGCAACGGTCACCGGCGTCGATGCCGCACGTTTGGGTCGCACTGCATGTAGAGATAGGTAGACAGTCCGGTTCACTCAGAGATACCCCTCAATCCATCCCGTTATCAAAGTCGATGTCGTCGCGATTGGAATAGCGCTGCGGGTGGTGGCGATGGCGATGGCGATGGCGATAGCGCTGGCGATGTTGATGGCAAGCGACGGCGGTGGAGCTGTAGGTGATGGTGGCGGGAAGAGAAGCGTTCGCACCCTCGCTTTTCCACGCTCATTTCCGTCTCGGCGGGGCACGGGCCATCGCCGCCCTCGCCTCGCGGCGCCGTCGGGGTTCACTCGACTCGACCGGACCGTCCTGGCCGCCAGCATCTTGCCTCCGCACCTGCACTCGGAGACGGCGACGACTACGGCCGCGACGACAACTGCGACAGCGACGACGATGACGGTATTCGACACCCGCCCGCCAAGAAAGGCCATCCTGTTGGCTCTGTCCCTCCTGACCCTCGTCACTCTACTGTCGTCGGCGACAAGCCCGGTCGCCTGGGCAGCATCATCGCCTCGGACCGGCCCGACGACGGCGGACGTGCTATCCTCGCGGTCGGCGTCGGGCGAGGCGCTGGATGCCTCGTCGTACATCAAGAGGCACCCGACGCTGCCCGTGCTGGGCTACGTGACGCCGTGGAACGCGGCGGGCAAGGCGCTGGTGGAAGAGTTCCGAAACAAGTTTGACCTCGTCGCGCCCGTGTGGTACACGGTGCACGCCGACGAGAAGCGGACGCGGCGGCAGGGCCGATACGAGGTCAGGGGAGGGCCTGCGTCCAAGGCGGATAAGAGGTGGGTCGAGAGGCTGCAGAGGCCGCCCGACGCCTACCACTCGCCCCTCAAGGTCGTGCCGCGCTTCCTCCTCGAAGGGTGGCAGCAGCGCGACTATGTCGAGCTCCTCTCGAACCGCACCCTCTGGTCCTCTCTCGCCTCGTCCCTCGTCGACGAGGTGCAAAGCCGAGGCTACGACGGCCTCGTCTTCGAATCCTCGGCCACTTACCTGCTCCAGGAACCCCTCTCGCTGCTCGCCACGTCGCTCCACGACGCCGGCAAGCTCCTCGTCCTCGTCCTCCCGCCCATCCGCACCCGCACCTCGCTGGGCGTCCGTCCCTCGTCGACGTTTGAGTCGCAAAACACCATGATCCTCCAGTCGCTCCCCGCCCTCTCCAAGGTCGCAGACTACTTCAGCATCATGACCTACGACATGACCGGCGCCGGCGGACGCGAGGCAAAGGTGGCCGCATCCGACTTGCCCGCCGACAGCCCGCTGCGCCAGGTCAAGAGGGGCACCCTGAGGCAGCCCGGTCCCAACACGCATCCGGAGTGGATCCGAGAGAACCTCGTCGCCGCCATTGAGTCGAGCGGCTCCGCCGGTGGCGACAACGACCAGGGCGCTCAGGCGCCATTTGGCATCGACGAGGCAGCCATGGATCCGACCAACCCGTTCCCCAGCGCCATCGTCAGCGAGACGACGCTTTCGTCGGTCCTGGGCCCAAAGTGGCTCATGGGCCTGCCCATGTACGGCTACACCTACCCGCTCTTCTTTCTCGATCTCGAGACGGGCAGGGGGATACCGCTCGATCCCTCCTCCGCCTCGGCGCTCCACTCGCCAACGACGCTGCCCATCCTGCGCGGACCAGGCCGACCTCTGACGTCGGCCGACATCGTCCGGCTCTTGAAGACCCACCGGCCCTCCAGTCTCGAGCTCGACGACGAGTCCGGAGAAAGCTTCTTCGACTACCTCGAACCCTCGTCGGCCGCCGGCAGCGGCAGCGACGGTGGCGGTGGCGGTGGCGGCGGCGGTGGTGGAGAGGACAAGGTCTTCTGGCGAGCCTACATCCCCACCGGCCTCAGCATGGACACGAGAATCGAGGCCGTGCTCGACGTACAGGCCGGCTTCGACGTCGAGGCGCAGACGGCAGGCCGTGATACGCACGGCGGACGTGCTGGCGGCCAGGGACTGGCGCTGTGGGAGGTCGGTCAGGCAGACAGAGACCTGCTCGCTTCGCTCTAGAAGGCCCGGCAGAGGCTTCGCCGCGAAAAGCAAATGCAAAGCCAGGCCCGAACCGTCGGTGTGCGATGCCATGCGGTGCCGTCGTCCCAAATGTGAGGCTGAGAGGGATGCTGTCATGCAAAGTGCCCAGACAGGCTCGAGTGGGGCCGAGCATAGCACGACTGGCAGAGGTAGGACGGTGACCAAACAGATCCGTGTTTCGATGTGTGTGTGCGCGGCGGAAGGCGGCTCGGGACGGCGCTCTACTGGACAGACGGGCAGACGGGCAATCGATGCGAGTTGGGTTGCAAAGGGGACGTGGTATAGGACTGGACGACTCGGCCAAGGGTTGGGCTGGCGGGAAGCGGCGGCATCCCTCGAGGGCGAAGGCGACGAGGTGCAGACGGACGCCGGCGGCAGCAGGCGACGACGCGATGGCCCCTCGATCGTGCAGCTCGACTAGGCCAGCATGTGCTGCTGCGACTGCTGGGAATGGCTGCTGCCCTGCTGTTGCTGTGCCGACTGCGGCTGCGACTGCGACTGCGGCTGCTGCTGCTGGTGATGCTGCTGGTGTTGATGTTGCTGCTGCTGCTGCTGCTGCTGCTGCTGCTGCTGCTGCTGCTGCTGCTGCTGCTGCTGCTGCTGCTGCTGCTGCAGTACTGCTTC
>NW_006920887.1:391511-392328 GCF_000417875.1 Pseudozyma flocculosa PF-1
ACTGCGGCTGCTGCTGCTGGTGATGCTGCTGGTGTTGATGTGCTGCTGCTGCTGCTGCTGCTGCTGCTGCTGCTGCTGCTGCTGCTGCTGCTGCTGCTGCTGCTGCTGCTGCTGCAGTAACTGCTTCTTCTTGTGACCGGGGTTGTGCTCGACGATGGGACCGTTGCCGACGGCGCTCGCCTTGCGGTACGAGTGGCAGGCGTGGGCGTGCTTGAAAAAGGCGGCAAAGTTGCGCCTCCGCTTGGCGGTACAGATCAGCACCCAGTCCTTGCACTGGTGGCACTTTCCCTCGACGGTGCCGGCCGCATCAGCATAAACACGCAGATGGGTGGGCGCCGTGAATCGGAGGCCCGAGACCGACGAGATGCCGTGCTTGTGCACCTGGTCGTACCAGTACTGCGAATTCTTGAGCTGCAGCCAATTGCCGTGCTCGCAGCGATCGCACCACGCCTCGCGCGCGTTGCCGCTCCCTCGCACCCACCTCGGCGTATAGAGGTCGCCGGGGAAGCGGAGCTTGTCGGTCTGCAGCCGCGGCCGGTCCTCGTCGTTGTCGACCTCAAAGTCGGCGGCGGGCGGGTCGGGCATGCCGGTGCGGATCTCGCAGTGCTGGTCGTAGTAGACGTCGTCGAGCTTGCTGCCGGGCGGCGCGCGCAGGACGATGTCGCTAGTGATGTGGAACGGCGTCGTGGCCAGCAGGTTGGCCTGCAGCGCGTTGCTGCCTCCCGCACCGGCACCGCCCGAGGCCGAGCTCTGGCGGCGGTGGCGCTTGGCGGGACCGGGTCCCGCTCCAGCACCGCCACCGGCGGCGGCGGCGACG
>NW_006920887.1:392510-416473 GCF_000417875.1 Pseudozyma flocculosa PF-1
CGGTGGCCGTCTCCTGGCCGTGACGCACCATGCCGTCCTTCCATCCATTGGCGGCGGGGCTCGATTGCGGCGAAGGGCTGGTGGGAAGGTTGGCGCTGAGTCCGCTCGGGTGCGAGGCTGACGACGACCAGCCAGACCACGAAGTGCTGCCGCCAGGGCCGCCAAGGGCGCCCGGATAGGGGCGCGACGACTGCGGCGGCAGCATGCCGGACGCGTAAGCGTGCTCGCCGCCGAATGAGGGCCTGCGCGGGTCGGGCCCGGCCATGGGCGGGCGATAGGTCGTCATACCGCCGTTGAGCTGCTGCTGCTGCTGTTGCTGCTGCTGCTGTGCTGGCGTGGGCTGCTGCTGCTGCTGTTGCGCCTGCTGCGGCTGCTGTCCGTTGCTCGGGCTCCTCGAAAAGACCATGTTGGGGGCCAGCGAGTAGCGGCGGTAGGCGGAGTCGGCCGAATAGTCGATCGGACCTCCATTTGTCGTAGCGGCGGCCCCAGAGGGACCGTTTGTGACCACATCGTCGTCGTGCGGCCGCTTGCCCAACGAGCTCTGGGGGAATTCGTATCCGCCACCGACCTGGTCGATGCCCATCGACGACGACGAAGACGAAGACGCCGACATGCCGGACCAGCCTAGCCGGCCCATGCTGCGCGTCTCTGGCAGCGGGGGCGGATTGACGCGGCGGTTCGACTGGAGGCCCGTCGCCGACCAGTGTTGGCCGCGCGCATCCTGCGACGCCATGTGGGCCGCCGGGTCAGCCATCTGTCCGCCATGGTCTTGCCACCAGGTGTTGGCGGATGCGTCAGGCCCGCCTGCGACTCGGCCGTGGGTCATTGGCGGGTAGTCGCCGCCATTGATGGCCCTCGAATGCGGTGGCACCAGCGGCCTGCGGGAGTAATCTGGAGCGCGAGAATGACGGGCGGAAGCAGGAAGAGGGACAGGGATCTGGGCATCAGCGGCGGTGGCCAAGGCTGACGATGCGACCGATGGGAGGCTCTCTGCTGCCCGATGCTCACCTCGAGAATCGGAGAGCGACGGAAAGTCAGTGCTCGGCCTGGTCCTGGGCGCGTCGGCGCCGGGCAGGCCGGACGGGGCGGGTTGCTGCGCATAGGGGGCTGCAAAGCCCGAGGCGGCCCCGTTGCTGCTGTTGCCGTGGTCGTTGGAGTAGCCCGATGCCACCTGCGATGACTGCCACATGGGCTGCACGAACGAAGGGTCGTCGTAATTGCCCTGGAAACCCATCGTCATGGCCACCGTCTCGCGCGGCACCTCCCAGTTCGAGGTGGCCGCCTCGACCTCGTGCGACTGGAGCGGCATCGGCGCGTAGGGGTCCGAAGCGGTGCGCTCGCCCTTGCTGCCGGATGAAGAGGCAGCCGAAGCCGACTTGCCCTTGCCACTGCCGGACGGGTGAGGAGCGCCGATGATGCTCGACATCAGGCTGCGCATCCCTTCGCCCCAGGGGCTCGAGGCGGTGTGGTCCTGCGTCCGCGACATGTCGTCGTGATGCTGCTGCTGCTGCTGATGGTGGTGGTGGTGGTGGTGATGGGTCGAAAGCGATGCGTACGGGCGCGCGTAGCTCGAGCTGATCGGCTGGCCGTCGGTGCTCCCAGGACTCATCACAGCCGGCGTGCTGACGCCCGACGACGAGGTGTAGGTGAGGGCGGGGCTCGCAGCCGACGAGGGCGACTGGCGCCTCCGGACGTGGTGGTGGCTGTGGTGGTGAGGGTGGTCGTAATCGCTCCCGGAGCCGGTGCTGCTGCTGCTGCTGCTGCCGCCGCCTGTGGGTGCGTCGTTGGCGGTCGTGTGGAACGGCAGCGGGTTTCGACGAAAGTCGGTCGATTCGTCCCTCATGACGCAGCCCAGGCTGGCACTCGTACGTGCCTTTTGAGACGCTGACTGGCTGGCGAGAGGATCCGGCCTTGCTCTAGTAGGCACGCAGGAACGTGTGTCGGCTTGCCAGGAAGCGCCGGACGATTTAGACAGGGAGGCGTCGCTGGCCGAGCCCGGACGAGCGCTCTGGAGAGGCGAGATGGGACGGAGGAATGGGTTGGGGATCTGTGCGGGGCGGCCAGGTCAAGAGAAAGAACCTCGCCCTTTTTGTTGCCGTTGGGGTAGGCCAACGCGGAGGAGCCAGTCTGCTGAGGCCGTGGTGCGGGCAACGCCGACGCTGTCGAGGGCAAAGGGCCTTCTCGGAGAGGAGAGATGCTGCGAGCCGTCTGCAGCGCGGTCGGCGGCGTCGTGGGTCGCGAGCGATGCCGTCTTCGCTGTCGTCGTCGTCGTTGTCGTCGTCGTCGCCGTCGTCACTCTGAGCTGCCTAGGCGGGATCGCAGGGCGGCGAGGAGGCGGAACCAGGGCGGCGTCGGCGGGACGGCGGAGACGAGCGGCAGTGACGATGTAGGGAGAGACGGTGCACGCACAAAGGGGAGACGAGGGGCGAGGTCGGAAGGCGAAGGGCGTGGCGGCGAGGTCGGTAGGGCCAGCCAAAGCCAGCGGGAGGTATTTAACAAAGGGCAGGCAGGTCGTCCTGCCTGGGCGGCGGCGGGGCGGGTCGGGGGGCAAGCAAGGCTGATGTGGCCGAGTGAGCGAGGGCTTCGCGTGCATCTCCCCCTCTCGCCGGCAGGAATGATGGCCATACAGGAGAAGAAGGCGCAGGCAGGCGAGGATGTCGTCGGAAGGGGGCGGCGCGGAACGAGGCCGGGGTTGCCTGCGTTGGGCTTGGCTCGGACGGACGGGCGGGGGTCAGAGGCCAAAGTCGGGCAGGCAGCGGGGGGGCAGCGAGGGTTTCGGACGGCGGGCCCAACCTGGGTGGCTGGCCAGCCATCCGGCCCAGAAACGCCAGGCGAGCGGAGAAAACGCGAGCGAGGGAGCGAGCCAAAGAGGAAGGTGCCGGTTGGTGCCAGGAGCACGGTGGTCCGAGCTTCGACTCTGGCGTGGCCAGCCAGGCCAGGAGGCTAGGCTGGATCGTCGAGCGAGCGAGCAAGCAAGCAAGCAAGCAAGCAAAGCAGAGCAACCTGGCAAAGCTCCATAAGCTCTCCCCGGCTGGCCCGCCTCCCAGCCTGCCTTTCCTGCCCGCCGCCGGCCGTCGAGGAGGCAGGCAAGGACGTACGAGGAGGCATCAAAAAACGTTTTGCCGCCGCCGCTCCGGTGTTTCGTCTGGCCCGAAGGGGGGGAGCTCTCGGGGGCCAGTAGGCTGCCTGGCTGGCTTCACGAGGCTCCTCACCTCGCTCGCTCCTCGGTCCTGTCCCCTGACCGCCCGCGCCTGTGCCGCTCGTCTAGACTAGAGTCGACGTGGCTTTTGATCTGCTGCTGGATGCGCAGCTGGCAGGCGCTGTCCGACCATTTCGGACGGCGGCAAGAGCGAAGGCGGACACCGTCGGGGCGTCGGCATCACCCACCCGCGAAGGTTTCGCGCCCCTGCCTCGTCCTCCTCCCTTAGCCGACGAGAAGACACACGTACAGCTGGCAGAGGTACCGATCACGGATCGAACGATGGGTCGCTCGGTCGGTCGGTCGGTCGTTCGGTCGGTCGTCCGGTCAGGTCGGCCAGCAAGTTGGCCAGGGCCTCGACGAGAGCCCGCCGTCGACAGGTCGCGCAGGCCGGGTCGATGGGGGAAAGAGGAAGGCGGCGGCGAGGCGTGGCGGCGGGCAGATGCAGGACAGCTTTCCCACGGAGGCGCGAGAAGTGGCAGCTGGTGGAAAAATCCCGACACCTGGGTCGGGCCGGACCCAGAGACACGAGCCAGGCCCGCAAAGAGCCACCTCCATCGGACCACGTCTTGCTTGCTTCTCTGGCTTCTTGGCGGCCGGCCAGCACATCAGAAGAGCTCCCCACGAGCAGCGCCGCCTCGTATGATATCACCTTGACCCAGCCTCGTCTCAGCTGGGAGCCGCCTCTGTTCTGTCTTGGGCCCATGCCATCGAGGATCCGGCGCCCCCCGGACTGGCAAGGCCGCGAGCCTCTCGCGAAGAGAGGCACGGGCCGGAAGAGCGCACGCGGGCAACCGACCGGGGCGGGCCGAAGAGGCTGCTGGCTGGCCTCGATCAACCAGACTGGCCGGCAGCTGGGCACCCGAAACAGGCACGACGGAAAGGCAAGGCCAGCCTGCCGGCCAGCAGCGGCCTCACAGAGCCGGCCGTCGTGTCGGTGGCGAGGCGAGGCAAGGCGCGGCGAGCGAGGCGAGCGAGGTCTTCAGCCCCGGGTGTCGTTGCTGCAAGGGTTTTCGCATGCAGGCCGACCCATCAAGCAAGCAGAATCGATCCGGGAACCAGCTGCTGGCTGGCCTGCTTCCGCCGCCCACGTCGATTCCCACATGCGTGCGCGAGTGCGTGCGCGGGCCTTAGCCTAGCCTCAGAAGGCGCACCACCGCCCGCACGGCATCTTCTCTTAGCTTGGACATCTTCCCGAACAGTGCGTACGCACGTCTTCTTGTTGGCCGGCGTACACGAGGCTAAGGCGACGGAGAAGGCAGGTGTAGGAGGCAGAGCAAGCACGCACGCACGCACGCCTTTTACGCCGAGGGGCTGGCGATTCGAGGCCGGATGGGCATCTCCGAGACCTAGATCGTCTCTCAGCGCTAGGCCAGGCCCGCTCGCTGGCCGGCCGTTCAGAGCATATGCATGCTCGCTGCTGTGTTGCTGTGTTGTCCCAGGCACGATGCATGATGGAGTGAGATTGCGAGGTGGCAGCCGGTTGGCTGGCTGTCAAAGAAGAAGCAAGCTGCAGTACCAGCGAGGACCGTCGCAGGGCTGCCTCGTCGGATCGGTTGTCGTGGCATGGCCGCTCAGTCCTGTACACATCGCCACAGAGCTGAAAGCTCGGTGGCTGGACGACGCGGCAGCCTGTGCTGGAGGTGCACACGGATCCTCGGAGGCCATGCTGCGCGGTCGCTACAGCACGTAGTAGTCGGCGAGCGTCCAAGCGGCGCGACATGGCTCGCTGCTCGCCGTTGCGTCCTCGAGTACGCCGCTGGCAGCGGGCGGCGGCAGTTGCCCGTCCCCGACAGCTTGACTCCTGCCACGGCGCCATGATGCAGCTCGCCCTGAGGCCTCACTTGCCTGTCTGCCTGCCAGCCTGCCAGCTTGCCTGTCTGGAAACAGGTGGCGGGTGTCAGTTTTGCCATGACCGGGCCACGACAGCTGACGGAGGGCAGAGGGAAGATCCGTCGTATAAGCGGGCATCCAGGTGGCTTGGCTGATCGCTCTCCGAGGGAAAGCGCCGGTCGGCGAGGAGGCATGCGAGCCTTCTCTCGTGCGTGCGTGTCTACACACAGCTCCGTGCGGGTCAGCATGGAAAGCGGACCATGAGTGTTAGAGAGCCTGGCTGCTCTCATGCAGATCACGTCTCCAGGCAAACGAGATGGCCAAGCGGTACCTTGAGCAGGGTCAGATGCGAGGGGGCAGTAGTTCGTGGCTGAAGCATGGAGGGGCGTCGCGGAACGGACTGGGCGAGCCGGGGAGGGCTCGACAGGCCAGCCAGGCAGGTCTTTCCATGACTTGAGATGGGCAGCTGGCGGTTCCAAGGCTTCGCGGTCCAGAAGAAGCAGGCACAAGGGCATGACTGGCCGTGCCAAAGAGCGGTGCTGCGGTTGCTGGGGTGCTCGTCGCTAAGCTACTTGTCAGCTCACCGGCATCGCCATCATGTCCAGCCAAGGGCAGCCAATCGGGTCGAGGTGCCTGCGTGTCAAGGCTCAGCAGAAAGAGCGCCGCTCTCGACGACACGCGAGCAGGCTAGGTGGTCTTGCTGATTACCACATCGGCGTCGCGTCCGTCCCAGAACCCACGGCAACCTCGACCTGATCCTAGGACGACGAGGAGAGGCTCGGGCTGGGCCCTTGCACGAGGTAGGAGGACGTTTAGGCTGGGATGCTGGAAGAGAGGGGGGGCGGCCATCTGCCGCATGCCTGGAGGGCGAGCAGCGAACGAAAAGGTGTGGCGGCCGAAGGTCAAACAGCTGAGAGGAGTGCACGTACGGTGCGGAGAGAAGAGTGGGTGTGAAGGCGAGCGTGCGGGAGCAGGTTGTCCGGTAGGCCTGCCTGCCTGCTTGGTTACCTGGTTGCCTGCTTGCTTGCTCCAGCTTGCGCTGCACTGCATTTCACATGCCTTGAGCATGACTTTCTCCGTACGCCGCTCCGCTTCGCGTTCGGCATGACCGGAACGAGGCACATGCCTTCCGAAGAGCGCCTTCGACAAGGGAGCAGCTGCCTCTCTAGCTTGCCTGCTTGCTTCTTGTTCTTTTTTTTTTTTTTTTTTTTTACCTTCTGCCAGCGCGAAGCAAAAGCTGCTCGCACCGCCCCGTCAGCTGAGCACCGCCGTGCCCATCGTCATGCCATCGACCGAGCATCCTGGCGTCTGCTCTTCGACGCGCTGTCTTTCTAGCTGCTCTCATGCGACGCTTGCTCCGCGTTACCTCCCTTGCGGCGCCGTCGTGTAGCAAGGATACACGCACCGATAAGCAAGACCACCGTAGGCACGGACAAAGCATGAGCGGGCCGCGCGAGAAGCACCTCTGGCGCTGACGATGCTGCTTGCTTGCTTGCTTAGCTCGCTGCTCCCAGCTTTCGACTCCCCGCTCGCTTTCTCATGAGGGCGCCACCAACCGCACACGCGCAGCCGACACGCAGGAGGGTGTCTGGCGCCTGCCTGGATATGGGTGCAGCAACCGCGTCCGCTTGCTGCCGCCGACCCCTTTTTCTGCCTCGGGAGCAGCCGTGGGCGACTGAATGGCTCAGACGACGACCATCGGCGGCGTCGACAACGTCGCCGTCGGCCCGAGGATCCTGATCGTGGTACAGTATGGCTTTCACCCGACCATTACCAACCGCCCGCCGCTTCTCTTGCTGAGCCTCCAGAGCCGCGGATCTGACCTATTGATCGTCGGGCGCACCCGCTGCGGACCAGCCTCGATGTCCCGGAAACGAGGCTGCCTTCCATGTCGACGGTTGTGCTCGTGGAGAAGAGCAGAGCGGTCAGAAGAGCTAGTACGGTCGCACGACGCGCGCCTGGCAGCAAGGACTTGCCGCAACTCTTGTACGACGCTCGCAAGCCGATGGCCTGCGGCAGGCAGGCAGCTAAGAGAAGGGTTGCCCTGACACCATCCTTCCGCACGCACGCCCGGCCGACTGCTGCCAACTCCAGCCGAAAGTGGAGGGAGGGAAGCAGGCGGAGCGAATGGCGTGTTCTGCTCAGCGGCAGGAGGGCCTTCCGAGACGCAAGCCGGCCGCAGGCACGGAGCTGTGCAGGATTTCCTCGCCCGACGTTCCATCGGGAACGGACGGAGCGTGCCCTCCCAAGCGCGGGCGAGGCTCCAGGGGCCTTCCTCGGGGCAGCAGAACGACGGAGAGGGGCTCACATGGGAACAGAGGCGCACGCTTCGGAGACGGCTCCGCCTGGCGTGACGACGGGTTTGCCGGGCGATTCAGCACCGGGGCTCAGATACTGCGGCAAGCCAAAGGTGACTGTCCTACCGAGTAGCAGCGTCGAGGCTGTCGGGAAAAGTCGCTCCTCAGCACCGACTTGTCCTGCTCAGCAGTCGGACGATCCCGCCTAGAGATGTGATCTGTGGCATGAGTTCGTCAAGATCGAGTGGCGTTTCTGCGCGGTGAGATGGAGATCGCGGGACCAACCTCTGATGGTCGACACCTGTCCCGGTCGCCGCCTGCTCTTTGCTCGTTCAGCTTCGCGAGCTTCGCCAAGCCCCGCCGCCTTCGGTCGGGCCGTGCTCCGTCGACGGTGGCTGCACAGCGCACCACGGCGGAAGAGAGTCAGTAGTCCCGCGCGGATCGGAGCGATACCGAACCATGCATATGGTGTGGGCAGGGGACCGGCCTATGCTGTTGCGCATCTCGCTGGCTGACTTGCTCCTGCATCGTATGCAGACTGGCCCTAGCTGTTCTCGCCCGTTGCCTGGCCGACCTGTCCTGCCGCTTCGAGCCAAGGTGCGTCCGACTTCCCACGCCACGGCGCACGCTCCCTCGCTCCCTCGCTCGCTCGACGACATGGATGGCAGCTGCGCCTAGCGTGCTGCGTGAGTCGGCCGGCATCCCCTGCATTGACACCGCGCTCGGGAGCAGCCGTGCAGCGCAGCGCATGCCTGGGTGGGACAGGTTCGCCAGTCGGATGCTCGGCGTTGAGCAGCTGGCCGTTTCGGCAGGCAGCGGCCAAGGCAAGAGGGGCGCAAGACAAAAGAGCGACGAGGCAGGCGTATCGCTCGCCGGCTGTCGTTCTCTTTCTATGTATCTCATCTTCGTTGTGCGGCGCAACACTTATCCACCGCAGACGGGCAGCATGGAGCCGGCCAGGGTGGGAGAAGAAGCGAGCTTAAGGCTGTCCGAACCGGTCACGGCGGAGTCCGGACGGGCAGCCGGGCGCTCCGGTCTTCCGTCCTCTTCCCGCCCGCTCCTTCCGGTGTTACCCGCAGTTGGCCACCAACCCTCCCAGCGCCTTACCGCCCCTGGACTTGTGCTTTCTTTTTGTCGTAGGCAGCAGTGCCCATGCTCACAACTCCAGGACCCGCTAGACTGCATCGCTCTCTCATGGCGTCCAATTCTTCCCCGTCGTGGGCTCCTATTCTACCTCGTCATGACCTTCTATTCTTCCATGTCAGTTGACCGGCTGCCGTCGAACCAGCACCCCCTCGAACGATATGCAGACTTGACCGGTGTCGGTGACCCCAGAGAATGGGAGGTAGAGCAGGCTCGATCCGTGTCCAGGCCGCGGCGTTTGCGCTCGCTTCTGCCATCCTCGCCGCGTATGTAGCTTTACGTGCGAAGCATCCGCTGCCGGGCTTCGACTTCCCTCGAGCAACCAGGCGGCAAGATTGCACCGCAATGAGCGCCGGAGCTTGACAGCTCAGGCCGTCCAGGGCGTAAATCTGCCGTACTGCGACTCGGACGACGTGCGCTCGTCGTCCTGTCGCGTCGTGTGCCGGAGCGCGGATGATGCCCACAGCCCGTGCCTTTGACGACCCGACCTCGGAGCACACGCGTGGTACAGCCTGCACTCGCAGACTCGCAGTGCTTCCCCCGCGCTTTCGCTGAGAGATGACGGCAGCCGGCTGCGACGGGGATCAGCCGGGTCGGGTGCTGGGCAGCAGCGGCAGTGTGCGCGGAACAATGGTTAGGGTGTGTCACAGCCATGGCACAACGTGACGGACCCACGACGACGATCTCGACATATATTAATTAGGGAGTCCTGCCTGGCCCTTCCGACGTGTGTGCTGTACCTAGCCATCGCTCGTTCCACGACAGCGGCAGGAAAGTCGGAACTCTAGCGGTGACGCCGGAAAGACGAGCCTGAGCCGGTCCACACCACTTCACGACTTCTCTAAGCTCGTGGAAACACCCTCGGCGTCGACGGTTTGCCCCTCTCTGTCTCTCTCTTTCATCGACTGATGTACGCTGCGCCTTTGGACTGGCCCCGGCGGTGCGCTCCCGCCGACCTGTCAAATGGGGGAGGTATAGCAGTACGCAGGCGAAGTACGCTGCCACGGCACCTTCGCGTTGCCGATGCGGGCTGCTGCCTCGAATTGTCCCCACGCCCGCCGGCACCGCACACATCGGCAGGCGTCAGAGTCCGTGGTCGGGGGCACCAATCAAGCACCGGAGGCCGCAAAGGCGATGTTGGCCTCGCCATCGCGCCGGGCATGGTCGTCCTGTGCACCGTACCGTACAGCTTCCTGGTCAGCTGGGTCGGTCCTGTTCAGCCCAAGATGTGGTTGCGTTCGCCGCGCGTGTCTGACCGCGATCGCTTTGCTGATCTCGCCGAGCTTCCTGAGGCAGTCCGCGATCGACCTCGCCCCGGCGTTTTGACCCCGTCGCCGTCGGTCCCTTGCCGGCAGAATACTACCACGACCCATCGCAGCTCAGCAGCGTCACCACGGCCGATCCGGTGCAACCGCTGACACCGCGACCGACCAGAGGCATGATGTTTGGTTGCCTGGCCGTGCCAGAGCGAATGGTGGTCGGTGGTTTCGTGATATCGCTTCGGTGCCGTTGCCCACATCGCGGCCGACGAGGCCTCCATCCGTGCCGTGCCAAGGAATTGTTGCGCTGGAGGCGGCCTCGAGTGCATGACCTGGCGCCCAAGCCAGGCACGGCGATGCTCGTACAGATAGAGGAGGGACAGCTGACTGGCCTGGCCGGGCAGTCCAACCCCGCCCGCCTCTTTTGCTCTTCCCCCGTCGCATGGACGTGGGGGAAGGATTCAGCCGAGTGATGGGTTCGGTGGTGGCCGGTCTTTCCTGCCTTGCCATGCTGGCGAGGTGCACTTCGAGCAGACGGCAGGTCCGACGGAAAACGACGGCGCCCGCCCGTCGATGGAACCTGGGTGTCTTGCCATCTGTAGCCCGGCTACGGCGCCCGGCCTCGCCGGATCCCTTCGACCTCTTGGCCTCTCCTTCTTCAGCTGTCGCTCGACGGCCCGCGCGCACTCGGTGGGCAGACAATAATGATGCTGCGGTTCCAAGTGCAGCGACAATGGCGACGGGCATCAGAGTAGTGCATCACAGGCGGCACGGGCAACTGCGTCGCGAGGCGGTCGAGGAAGGCAGATCCCAGCGTCGCGTCATCAAGTCAAGATCCCGGCGCCTCGTCAAGAGCATGGACCCGGGAAGTGTGAGCGAGGGCAGTCACGCCCCCTTTCCTTCGGTCGAGCCGAGACCCTCGCTTAGCGTCCCTGCCCCCCCTTCGCTCCGAGATGGACGATGCAGGAACATGCTGCGGACAGGCCTACTGTAGTTAGGTGGTCTCGTCGGTCGTCGATGCCCTTGTCGGTCGTCGTCGGATCGCTGTTGCCGCCTACAGTACATACCAGGTCAGCCACCATCGTCCAGCTCCGTTGATGACGGCCACGTCCGTCCTGATTCAGGGGGACCGTAGGGGTCTCGCATCCCGAAAAGAAGAAGCAGAATCGAGCCAAGGCTGCTGACGCTCAAGCAACCCCTCGTCCAGTGTCGACACTACTGCAAGCGGAACGAGCGTCGATGCTGACGCCCAGCCTCTCTGGTATGGCAGTGGAGGGCATGGCGACGGTCCAGGCGATGGTTTTGAGCTGTCGGGCGCCTTGGACAGTCGAGGTCAGGTCGTTTGCGGCGTGGCATGGCCGCACGCGCGCACGCCTCGACCATGACCTGCCATGGAAGAGACCGAGGTCGCAGGATCAACCTTGCCAGCACGCCGGAGAAGGCAGGCAGGCGGCCCGGCTCAGGCCTGCCAGGCCAGCGTCGCGTCTCACGAGCGCACCGTTCCGCGTCCGGAAGGCGCACTCGAGATCTCGATCTCACGATGCGCCCTTCCTTGCCTAACCTGTCTCTTCGCCTCGACATGGGAGACGAGAGCTCACTACTCTGCTTGAGCAAGGCTGGGGCTGATTCAGCTCTGCGCGACATGGATCGCACAGAAGAGGCCAAGATCACAAAACATCCCATAGGGTCAAGCGCGAGCAGTCCGTTCCGTGCGGAAGCAGGGGAGCAAGGTCGCCCTCCCTGTTGTGGGTACTCCGGCCTCATAGGGCGAACCGCCTGCTGGCTCTGTACTGGTATGTCTGGTCCGCGGCGGGCCAGTAGTAGCGAGGTGAGGCTAGCGCGACCAAGTGTAAGCGGTCGGGCGTGGCACGCGAGCAAGCTCGGGGTTTTCTTCAGGAATCGGCCTTCCGAGCCTGCTTCCCACGCTCCCGACTGCGTGGCGGCCAGGCAGGTCGCGGGCTCGGGAAGGGTCCGGGAACGAGGATCGCGAGCTACACCTGCCGCGAGGCCGCTGGTTTGTGCTGGGGGCCAGGTGCTGTAAGTCCCGGGAGGGCGCTGTCTTTGACGAGGACATCGATTCTCGGCCTGGCCGTCCCGACGAACGGCGCGGCGCCACCCCGTCGAGGGGGCCTCCGGACGCAATCAAACGTCGTAGGCGAGCTCATCGTCGCGCCCTCCGCCGCCGTCGTCCTGGTCGAAACCTGGTGTGCGCACCCTTGCTTTTGACATCGCCACGATGGCTTCCGACACCTCTCCTCCCGTGTTTCGGAAAAACTCTCGGCCGCCAGGCGACCTCGACGCCCTTTTTGCCGTACGTACGTACAGCCATGCCGGCGTATCATTAATCCGAACGAGTCGCAGGAGAAGGGCGGAGGGCTCGACCTCTGGTCTTCCGTGCCGGTAGAGCAGCTGCTGCGCGACAAAAGAAAAAGGAAAAAAGGGCAAGGCCGAGATCCACTGCTCATGAACGCCGATCGTGCTTGCATGGCGAAATCATGGACCAGGCTCGGTTGCAAGGTCGCCGAGCGAAAGAGAAGCCTTCTTTCCCTCCCAGCGTCCACATGCAGAGAGGAACGGACGGCGGTGCACAACGCCGCCTGCCTGGGAGGCAGGATCAGGGCGAGCTAGTCGCCACCGCAGAAGGTGCGTGCGACGTGATCTATGTATTTATGTACGGTATCTGGTGGTCCTGCTGGACGGACAGCACCGGCTTTCATGCCCCGTCCGGCATTTTGAGCGTTCCACGGAGGCTGCTATAGAGTAGCATCGCCCTCGACGCCTGTGCCTGCATAGCCTGGCATGCCGTCTGCGAGCGTGTGCACATACACGCTCGCTTCGCAGTAGTATCTCGTGGGCGGAATCTTTGCGAGCGGTCCGCTGGACAGATGGACAAAGACACTGACGACACGGAACGTCGTCCACCGAAGCGTCTGGCGAGACACGAACCACCATCTCGCCATGTGCGCGTCTCTCAAAGACAAGGAAGGCCAACTCGGCCCGGGTCGGTTCGGCGCAACACTCGCTGTCGAGGGCTGAGTGAGTGCATGCCGCAATGGGTACGGTGCCGGTACACACGGTAGCAGTGCAGGCTTACGGATCGAAGACCTCCCACGTCTTTTGTTGGCTGGCGGTGCCTTTGCATCGCAGCATGCTGGACACCGGTACAGGTAGCGCTTGGAAGGTTTGGCGAGCCACTCAGCTACCTATCCGAGAGCGGTGACCTGGCACTCCAGCGTCTCTTGCCCGTAGCCTGCGCCAAGCCAACGCAGCGACACCCTCCGACGCTGTCTCAAGCCTGAGAGAGCCAGGAAGCGCTCTGTTCGGTTCGCGAGAAACGACGTCTGGGTCAGCGTGCGGGCTATGCGACCGTCCCGTTTGCCGCGCTGCGGACCGTTCCGGCCTTGGACCGACTCCGGGAAGCCTGGGCCTCGAGCATCACGAACGACTCCGGGCAAGCCGAGCGGGCAAGGCAAAAGCCGGCATTTCAGGGGGCGAGTGGACTGGCCGGCGAGGATCGACACCCGGGGTCGTCTGCCATCACGGAGAGCATGTGAGTGCAGCGCTCAGCATCGATACATACCGGTATCGAATGAAGGGACTCCTTTTGTCGCCCTCGCAGCGGTAGGCACGGGACCCGATACAGTGTATTGAGGGGTTGGGAATGGCCGACCGGAAGACTGATCTCGAAGCCCCGACTCGGCTTGGTGGAGTCGAGTGGCCCACAGAAGACGGGGGTTTCCGAGACAGACAGACAGCAAGACCTGCCTCCCTGTACTGCACTGTAACCGACCGCGACGGAGATTCGCGAGCAAGCTTTTCTGGGACGACGACGACGACGACAAAGGCGAGGCGAATGTCGCGCGGCCTGCCAAGGCGATGAAGGCAATCGTCCGAGCGGAGCGGAGTGATGACGACGGCGACGGCGGCGACGGGAAGCAGGACGAAAGAAAGATCGGGGGCTGGCGGGCGGGCGAATCGACGACCCATCATACGTGGTTTCCAACTCAGACCATAACTTAGTCGCGGCTACTGCAGAGACGAGGGGCTTCGTCGACGCTGAGGCCCCTGCCGGACATGGCCGTCGCTAGGCCACGCTACTCATCCGTGCCATGACCGTATCATGTCCGCTTCGAGCAAAGCCGTCCCTGGTGTCCGTCGATGTCCGCGAAGCTGATCTGGATCCCTGCCCCGTCCGACCAATCGAAAGCAGCAAGCCGCGCGAAGATCTTGGATACGGTAAGCGGTACGGGCAAACCTCGGGCGACGAGTCGTAGTCGGACGAGGTGCGGTGACGCTCCGGGCCTCGATTGGCGCCAGGTGTCTCAGGGCGAAGCCAGCGGCGGCTAAAGCAGCTGGCCCTCCCCTTCAACGTGAGTACACATGTACGTGCGGTGCTGTGCTGTGCTGCAAGTACGAGGGAACTGACGCCCATCTGTCGTCGTGCAGCGGACGTTTGGTTGGCATGGGAATGGGCAAGCAGGCCAGGCGCAGTACATACTGTAGGAGTAGACGTTGATCCGGCTAAACCGCTTCGCCCACGACCAGGCAGCGGGCTGCCACCGAGGAACGAATGCTGTGGCGACCTGGCACCGCAGTACGTCGTCGGGCCAGGGCCGGGGCGGTAGAGCAAGTACCTGGTTTGGGCGTCCATACAGCTGAGACGAGACGCACGGAGAGTGCCGGCCTTCAGACAGAGAGACGAGGGCAGTGCGACGGCAATCTCTTGTCCTTTCCCCCACTCGCACGATGATGGGTAGGGTACGTGTATGACGGCCTACAGTATCGCTTTTCCCGTCTTGTCTTGAGACCGGAACGGCTGGGCCGGCAAGGGTCAAGGGGTACTTACCGCCCTGGCCTAGCCTAGCCTAGCCCACACGTCTAGTTAGCCTAGACTGGACGGGTGACCCAAATCTGCGCGATGCCGGTCGTGAGAGTTGGCCTGCCTGTTTGTCCGCATGAACTACCGGGCACCTCACCACACGCCCAAGCAGGCAGGGCGACAGAGTACTTAGCTTAGTCTGCTTCTTCAGGCACCATGCCACGCACCTGCCAACACCACAGCCTGGCCATGCGCCGAGCCCTCGTTCGTTGTACATACACCGTACACCGTACACACGTCGCTCTTCTTGTCTGCGCGATACATCACCATGACGGGGGCCAGGGCGGGCGAGCGAGCGAGCAATCGACCATCCAGTGACCGGCGTAGGTGAGGCCTTCGCACGCACGCCACCAAACGAGACCGATCGACCCGACCACCGGCGAAGAGAATCGACGGTTTCTGCATCAGAGGGACGCGGGAATTGGCCGGCGGCGGAGTGAGCACGCACGAATGCACGCACGCACGTTGTGGGATGCCAAGTCCCGTTACACCCATCGCGCCTCCGAAGCTACGGTAACCCCGCCTGCCAGGCAGGCCCTTGAATTATATTGATCATCGCGATGAGGGCGGCACAGAAGCATCACCTTCTGTCAAACGGCAAAGCCAGGTTCTACCTGGGCCTGGGCCTGACGTGGCCCCTTCGTTGTCCGATGCAGAAACTCCGACCGTTTTTGTCGTCTCGGTGCGCCTGGCCGCGTTCGAGAAGGCCAGGAAGGGCGCCACCCGCTCCTGCCGGCTGATCCCGTTGATTGCCTTCAATAGCCGGCGGAATGGGGCGGAAGAAGGCTTTTCCGTTTTGACGGCGGGGTGGCGCGTGGTGCGTCTCTTCGGATCCGCAGGCTTGGGTTGGCGGCACGACCTCGTGGCAGCGTCTACCTGGTGACGCGCTGTGTCGCCTTCAGATGGCTCCGTACCGTGCCGTATCGTACCGCACCGCACCGCACCGGGACGCAGCGCACAGACGAGGAGGATACGGTCGGTGTACCCCGAGGCTACTCCTGCCGACCGACAAAATGGCCGGGCAGAGATCGACGGCGAGTCCGGTCCGGTCCGGTCGAGACGGTGTGACGAGGCGGGTGTCTTCTACCCAGGGCAAGCAGGGGTCGATGCGATGTGGCCGCGAGGTCCCGTCGGTGATCGGCAGCCGGTTCGAAGTGCACACCACGAGCGAGGAGCGCGAGCCTCAACGCGGCGGCCGAGCGCCTTGCGTCGAGGCCGCAGAGTACAGCAGTCAGGCTGCACCCTCATCTCGACCGACGACGGCGCAGTGAGTGGGCGGGACAACGCGGGCGATGAGGAGCGATGCGGCGCATTAGCATTATCCTGAAGTGGCAATCTCTAGTGCGAAGTGCTGCGGCGACGGGAGCGAGGGACGACAATGTCTATGGGAGAAAAGAGGGCAACTTGCATGCGTGAGATTGCGCTGAATCCATCCGGGGTGATGACTTCGATGGGCGCAAGATGTGATGTGGTGCCGCCTCCGTGGCAAATGCGAGCGTACGGGCGTCGGCGTCGACGCTAGGTCGCCTCGACGGCGCCGACGGGTACGTCGACCGTCTCTCCGAACCCGACGCGGCGCAGAGTGTCCTGTGGCTCGCCGCGCTTCTCGAGCTCCCTGGCCAGCTCCCTGGGCGGGTCGTCCCACCGCTCGTCGCTCATCTGCCACGTGCCCCAGTGCATGGCAAACGCGCGGCGGGCGCCGACGTCCTTGACCACCTGGACGCTCTCGACGGCGTGCATGTGCTGGATGGCCATGTGCCAGCGCGGCTCAAACGACCCGATGGGCACGGCGGCCACGTCAAACGGACCCAGGCACCGTCCGATGGCGGTGAAGAGCGAGGGCGAGTAGCCCGTGTCGCCGCAGAAGAACAGCCGCGCCTCGGCCGCGTCGGGCCGCGCCGGCGGGGGCGATACGCGCACGCTGTACGAGTTCCACAGCGTGCGGTTGGTGTCGAGCGGGGTGCGCGCCGACCAGTGCGTGGCGGGGACGGCGGTGACGTCGAGCTGGCGCGACGTCGACGTCGTGTCTGCGTCGGGCGAGGGCGATGCAGGCGAGGTCGAGGTCGAGGTCGAGGTCGACGACCGGCGGCTGCGGCTGCGGCGGACGGGGATGTTGAAGGTCTGGCGCGTCGAGGCCCACCAGTCGAGCTCGGTGATCTGCGATGCGCGGATGCCGTGCTCGACGAGGAGTGGCGTGAGGCCCAGGGGCACGATCCACTGGACGCTGGGCGGAACACGGGGCAGGATGTCGACGTCGAGGTGGTCAAAGTGGTTGTGGGTGAGGAGGATGACGTCGATGCGGCCCTGGTGCACCAGCTCGTCGAACGTGCAGGGCATGGGCCGCATGCGCGTGGGGCTAAAGATGCTCTCGAGCGGTTGCTCGCCGAACACGGGGTCGGTGAGGACGGTGAGGCCGTGGATCTGGAAGAGGCAGGTGCTCTGGCCGATCCAGGTGAACGTGATGCCTTCCTCGACGGCGGCTGGGGCGGACGAGGGCGACGGGGATGAGGCGGGCGTCGCCAGCGATGCTGGTGCGACGTGCCTTTCCCTGCCCTTGTCGACGACGACAGTCGATGCATTGGCGCTGGCGGCGGGCACAGGGAGGACGCGCCCCCACAGCCTGGCGTGGTCGATTTGGTGCACGGGGAGGAGCTCGTCGACCCTCTTTCGGCCTTCTGGGCTGGCGAGGTCGCGTTTGAGGCCGCCGTCCCACCAGATGCGCGGCTTGTAAAAGAGGCTGTAGAAGCCCTTCCAGAGGACCCACTCCCATGCGCCCTGCTCTCTCCACTCGGGGACGACGTTTGCCCACCTGCCGAGGATCTTTAGGGATGCGAAGCGGTTCTGGATCTTTTCGATCTCGTGTTGGGATGCGTTGCCGTACCAGCCGTTTGGGCGGGTCTGGGGGTTGGTGTCGACGAGGTGGGGCTGTAGCCTGTGCTGTACGTGGTCGAGGTCGTGGTCGTGGAGGTCGTGGGCCCTTGCCTTTCCCTTGGACGAGGTGGGTGTGGATGGTGCGTGGGAAGGCGAGGAGGGAGAGGGGGGCGAGGAGCGCGAGGGCGAGTGCGAGCGAGAAGTGCGTAGCGAAGAAGACGACGACGACGAAGGGTGGGACGACGACGACGAGGGGGTGGCGCGGGAGAGGACGCCGACGCGCTGTGCGACGCGTGCGCCTGCGGCGAGTGCGTGTGGCGGGAGGAGCGGTGCGAGGAGCGGGTACCTGCGTTTGCGCCTGCGTAGGGTCGTCTTGCGGATCGTCTCCTGTGCAATGTAGTAGATGCCCCAGGCGCAGATGTAGATTGCGCCGGCGGTGAGGGCGACCGACTGGATGCGCCTGCTGACGGTGGTGGGCTGCATGGTGGGCCAGAAGGGTCGGATGCCACGTTGATCCGAGTGGGGTTCCCCGTCGTCGTCGTGGGTCCGGCGTGGTGGCCAAGGGGCGTTGTCGTTGGTCGTGGGTCGTAGGTCGTTGGTCGCTCGTTGGTCGAGGGTGGTTTGTTTGGCCTTGATGGTGGCGAGGGGCCAAGAGTGGGGGGCAAGGGGGCGCTGCCTGCGCGGTTTGGCTTTGCTGTCTTTTTTTCCGCGTGTTTAATTTGGTCGCGGCTTGCTTGCGGTTTTGCCCGACGACGAGTGGGACCCTGGCAGAAGGGGGGTTCGGCCTCTCTCGCTGGCAGGCAAGTCGAGCGAGGTGGAGGGAGGGATGGCCCCGGAAGCGAAGGGCGGCGGTGCCGTCAGGGTCCAGTCAACGCCCCGCCGGTCAGGCCAAGCCGCCGTCCGAGACAAAGGGACAACCCAACCGCTCGCACGGCCTTGCCGCTCGTCGCCGCCGCCTTCGAAGCTTCCCTTTGTCCTCCATCCTCGTCGTCGTCGTCGTCAGTCGTCTCAAAAGTCGCCACGGTCTTCGAACCAGCAGCAACAAAGGGCACACGCCACTTCCCCTCTTTAAGCCCTCGCCCTCGCCCTCGCCCTCGAGCGTCCGCAAGCGGTCCCTTCCCCCTCAACCACCACGACCTCGTCCTCCTATCTCCCCCCTCCTCCTCTCTCCCCAAGGCCAACTCTCCGCCCCGTCAACATGCCCGCCACCACCTACCCAACCTGGCCCACGCCCACCGACAACATATACTCCACCACCACAGACGACCAGCTCGAGACCGAAAACGACATACACGACCTCTTTGCAAAGCACCGCCACCCCTCGCTCAACCACCGTCACCCCTCGTCCTCATCCCCCTCCTCGACCCAAGGCCGCCTCCCCAACCCCTGGCACCAAGATCCGCCATCGGCCACAAACACCTCCCAGAACAACCCTCAAGATGGCACTCCCACCCCGCACGACGCACCCGCACCCATCCCGCCGCTCAACCGCCAGGCCCACCTCAACTTCCTCATCAAGCAGATCGACCCGCTCCCCGCCTCGTTTGTCGGCTTCGACACAAACAGGGCATGGCTCCTCTACTGGATCCTCCACTCTTACGACCTCCTCTCGGCCACCCTCGACGCCAGCGGCAGGGCACGCGCCATCGCGACCCTCGTCTCCTTCCAAAACACCCTCACCGGCGGCTTCGGCGGCGGGCCAGACCAGATCCCACACCTCATGAGCACCTTTGCCGCCGTCCTCGCGCTCGCAACCATCGGCGGCCCCGGTCCCTGCCCGGACGCCGACGACGTGCGCAAGGGAAAGAGCATCGAGATCGGCAAGGGAGGATGGGACGCCATCGACCGCCAGAAAATGTACCGCTGGATGCTCTCGCTCAAACAGCCCGACGGCTCCTTTCTCGTCCACGAAAACGGCGAGGTCGACGTCCGGGCTTCCTACTGCGTCGTCACCGTGTCCACCCTCCTCGGCATCTGCACGCCCCAGCTCGTGCGCGGACTTGGCGACTTCATCGCCAGCTGCCAGACCTACGAGGGCGGACTCGCCGCCGGATCGCAGCCCCAGTACGCCTACCACGCGGCTGCGACCTCGACAGCGGCGACGGGCCAAATTCCCTACCTGCCGGATCCGCACGCCTACCGCCCGCAGCTGGGCGAGGCCCACGGCGGCTACGCCTACTGCGCGCTCGCCACCCACCTCGCCCTATCTCGCCTGCCCTACTGCGGCGACGGTCCCATCCTCCCCTCGCCCTCGCCCTCGCCCTCGCCGGCGCTGGCGCCGTCGGCAACGACGACGAAAACGACGAAGACGAGCTCGGCGGGCGACCTCGACGTGCCGCGGCTGGTGCGCTGGGCGACGTCGCTGCAGGGCGTGCCCATCGAGGGCGGCGGCTTCCGCGGACGCACCAACAAGCTCGTCGACGGCTGCTACGGCTGGTTCTGCGGCGGCGGCCTGTTTACCGTCCTCAGCCCCGTCGTCGAAGAGTACGAGCGGCGAACCAAATCCGCAGGCGTCGCTCACCACGGCCGCGACGGCGACGAAACACCGACGATGCGGTGGCTCGACAATGGCATCGACAGCCTTCCGACCCTGCCGCCACCCGCCGCGGCGAAGACGAAGACGACGCAGGGTGAAGTGCGCTCCGACTCTGAAGATTCCTGGACGACCGACGAGTCGATCCCGCACGGTGCCGCTGCCGCTGCCGCTGCCTCTGCCTCTGCTGCCGCCGCTGCAACGGGCTTGGGCAGCGAGGGCGAGGGCGAGGTGGATCGGGATCCAGAAGTGCTGTACGACCGGGTAGCGCTGCAGGAGTATATCCTGATCGCGGCGCAGGCGCCCAAGGGCGGGTTGCGGGACAAGCCGGGCAAGCGACCCGACGCCTACCATACCAACTACAACCTGTCTGGTCTCTCTCTGGCGCAGCACCGGCTCAAACCCAGCGAAGCTACGCGATCCTCGTTGCTCTCCCTCTGGAAAGATGGAGGTATGGGGAAGGAAGAGGAGCGGGGGTGGCGGAAAGAGGTGTACCTCTCTGCCCTATCTTGGACGTTGGATCCGCGCGACTCGGTCATCGTCGCCGGTTCCGACGGCGAGAGGGAGAACAATACCCTCCAACCCACCCACCCCCTCTTTTCCATTACCTTCCCAAAGGCCAAGGCGTTTATGGATTGGTCGTATGCTCAGATGGTCACCAGGTAGCCATTTCGAGCCGAGCCCGATCCGAACCGTCGTGCTCCACCGGACCGCACCGTGGAGAGCGACAGACCAGGCCAGGCCAAGACAAAGCATGCCATCCCCGCCCATCGAGCTCGAAGGTTCCCCCCCCTCCTCTCTCCTGATGCAACACAATGCAAAGTCCAGACCATGTCGAGCCCATCCAGCCAGCATCCCGTCTTCCCCCAAACCACGGCTGTGACTGCAATTTCTTTGGTCTTCTTTTTTTCGTGTCGATGTCCGTCGACGGGCGGGGGAAGGGGAGGGGGGAGAGAGAGAGAGAACCTAAAAGCACAGGAGGCGGGGCGCGAAAAGAGGAAAGAGGGTGGCTACTCTTGCGGAAGAGGGAGGAGGGCACACGAGGCAAAGGGATCCGAGGGCGCGGGGCTTGAGCGGAGGGGCTCATTCGAGGGGCTCCTCGCCCTCCTGCTCGTCGGCGTACTGCACGCCTCCGTCCTCCTCGATGTACTCCTCCTCGTACATCTCCTCCTCGCCCTCGATGCCCGCCGACTCGTACTGCTGGTACTCGGCGATGAGGTCCTGGCATGGGCCGATGGCGGCGACGGCGGCGGCGAGTCGGATGTTGAGACGAGAGAGGAGAGAGAGACAGAAGAGCAGGGCGTCAGCTCGGCCGCAGGAGAGGAAAAGAAACGGCACGGGTGCGGCGACGCCACGGGACGGGACTCACCATCAGGTTCGACTCGGCCTCGGTAAACTCCATCTCGTCCATGCCCTCGGACGTGTACCAGTGCAGGAAGGCCTTCCTCCTGAACATGAGCGAGAACTGGTCGTGGGTGCGCTTGAAGAGCTCCTGGATCGACGTCGTGTTGCCGATAAATGTGGCGCTCATCTTGAGCGCCGGCGGCGCAATGTCGCACAGCGACGACAGCACATTGTTGGGGATCCACTCGACAAAGCCCGAGCCGTTGCGCTCCTTGATGTTGACCATCTCGTTCTCCACGTCGCGGCCGTTGACGTCGCCGCGGAAGATGGCGGCCACCGTGAGGTACTTGCCGTCTGCGGGGCGGAGGGAAAGAGCAGTAGGGGGTCCCGAAGATGCATCAAGGTGCGCGAGAAGGGCTTAGCAAGGAGCAGTCGGCGCACATGAGACGTCATCTCCGTCGAACTCGACTCACGTCTCGGGTCGATGGCGGCCATGATGTTCTTGGGGTCAAAGCCTTGCGCCACCAGCTCGGGCACCTTGAGGCTCTGGTAGGCCTTGCTGCCGGGCGCAACGAGCGGAGCGAAGCCGCAGGTGAAAAAGTGGAGACGCGGGAAGGGAACCAGGTTGACGCCCATCTTCCTGAGGTCCGAGTTGAGCTGGCCGGGGAACTGCGGGGCGAGACGAGGCGATGCGATGCAGGGCGAGGAAAGGACGGGAGGGGAAGCGAAGCGAGGAAGGCGCGCGGAGAAAGAGCAAGAAAGCACCGAGGAGGGCCAGACGGGTCAGCGGTGCACGGCGATTAAAATGGACGAGCCTGTGGGACAGGCGGCCAGCTACGGCAGCGCGTCCACGTCACTCACGCGAAGCGTCGTCGAGCAGCCGCTCATGGCATAGCTGATGATGTTGTTCAGGTCCCTGTACTTGGGCGCGTTGGTCTTGAGCGTCCGCTGGCAGATGTCGTCTGCAGAAGCACAGAGACGAGGGAACCAAGGTTAGCCGTCGTCAGCCGATGTGCCAGCGTATCGCCGCCATCCGTCCAGCCCTCGCCGCATCGAGCCTCTTGTCGGGCATCGATGCGCACAGCCCCAGCCACTCACAGAGCGCCTCGTTGTCAAGGCAGAAGGTCATGTCCGAGTTCTCCACGAGCTGGTGGAACGAGAGGGTGGCGTTGTAGGGCTCGACGACCGTGTCCGACACCTTGGGCGAGGGCAGCACCGACCAGGTGGCGAGCATGCGGTCCGGGTACTCTTCGCGCAGCTTGGTCAAGAGGTTGGTGCCGAGGCCCGAGCCGGTGCCTCCGCCGAGCGAGTGGAGCAGCTGGAAGCCCTGCAGCATGTCGGCGCGCTCGGCCTCCTGCCGCGCCACGTCGAGCACCTGGTCGAGGAGCTCGGCGCCTTCGGTGTAGAAGCCCTTGGAGAAGTTGTTGCCGGCGCCCGACGCGCCGTGGATGTAGTTGTCCGGCCGGAAGAGCTTGCCCAGCGGTCCCGAGCGCATCGTGTCCATCGTGCCGGGCTCGAGGTCGACCTGGACCGCACTGCAGAGGCAGGCGCAGGCGAAGGGGAACAAGGGCGGAGAGACGTGTACGGGCGGGGGACTGGGTTAGCGGCGGGCGGGTCGAAGGCCGTTGGCGGTCGGGGCGAGCGGCGGGCCGGCGGCACTCACCGAGGCACAAACTTGCCCTCCGAGCCGGTCGGCTCGAAGAAGACGCCGACCTTGCTGAGCTGGGCATCCTCGTTGGTGCCGATGTATCGCTGGCGGTCAGAGAGAAGGCAGTTGGACGGGCGGAGATAGAAGGGTGAGCGACGGGTTCTCTCGAGAGGGCCTAGGGCCGCAGCGGGCGAGACTCACGCCGTCGCCATCGAGACCGTGCTCGTCGAGAAGGACCTGCCAGAACGAGGAGCTGATCTGGTTACCGGCCTGGCCGGCAGCGAATCTGCGGGGTCGTGGGCAAGAGAGAGAGAGGCAGAGGCGCGCGGCAGAATCGAGCCGATGGAGCGGATCGTCAGCGAGGCCGGGGGGCGGATGAATGCTGTCGGACAGAGGGTCGAGGCGTTGGCACCCACGTAATGAGCTCGCGCATCTCGATGTGGACGGAAGGAGCGGTGCGAGGAGCCTGGACGGGAAGAGGCTGCGAGGGGCGCGCGCAGCGTTGGATCTAGGTCTTGGGAAGGGGCCGGAATGCGGGTGAGGGCGCTCGTACGTGATTCGGTTAGGTCCGAGAGAGGGCGATGCGATGCGATGTCCTCAAAGGTGATCTCTAGGGGCGAATAGGATCGGCAGTGCCAGGTGTGACGATTGCCGCGGGGATGGATGGGGTGGACGGGTGGGTGGTGGCGGTGAGGGTAGAAGCGCGTGTGTGACCAGGAAGCCGGGGCCGATATCTGAGCAGCCTGCCTGTTGATCTCCTTCTGGCGTGAGAAGGCGGGCGCGGCCAGGCCAGACCACCTTGGCCTGGTCTGGCCAGGCAGGCCTGCCACACGCCCAGGCTGGGGCAGGCTGGGGCAGGCAGGCGGGCAGGCGGTCAGGCTGGGGCAGGCGTTCGTGTTGATCCGCACGCGCGCTCTCGCCTGGAGGCCTGGCCTGGCCTGGCCTGGCCTGCGCTTG
>NW_006920887.1:416579-450168 GCF_000417875.1 Pseudozyma flocculosa PF-1
GCTGGGGCAGGCGTTCGTGTT
The DNA here is from genome assembly GCF_000417875.1 of Pseudozyma flocculosa PF-1. Taxonomy (NCBI): domain Eukaryota; kingdom Fungi; phylum Basidiomycota; class Ustilaginomycetes; order Ustilaginales; family Ustilaginaceae; genus Pseudozyma; species Pseudozyma flocculosa. Next base: position 416,601 of record NW_006920887.1, read on the forward strand.
GATCCGCACGCGCGCTCTCGCCTGGAGGCCTGGCCTGGCCTGGCCTGGCCTGCGCTTGCCTCGCCTGCTGGCTGCTGGGGCCTCGTTCCAAGCGAGCGGGGCGTGCCGCTCTCCACGCTGCGATCTCTGTCTGGGGCCTGCCACCGTACTCGGCTCCGAGGTCGGGAGACGGACCCTGGTACCACCACCACCACCGCCGCCGCCGCCGCCTCTTCCTCCGCCGCCAGCCGGAGGTACTTTGGACGCATCGAGGCTCCGCTGCCCTACGACGTCGCCCCACCTCGCTCCGTCCGACGACGGAGGTGGGGCCCGCCCACGCGCCCGGCTCCGGCTTGCGACGGTCTGAGTGGGACGGAAGGGGGTACAGCGCCCAGGCTGGCATCCACACGGCCTGGCATGTCGTCGACCGCCGCCGTCTGGGCAACAGGGGGCTCTTCTCTAGCCGTTCTCGACCACCATTCGCAGCAGCAGGGTAAGAAGTGGCGGCGGCGATGACAATATGGCCGTTCGCTCCCAGCTGGCAGGCACCCGGCTCGGCTCGCTGCTGAGCCAGGTCCACCGCCTGTGCGCCTGTGGCTTTGGCTCTCGACGCGGTGCCTAGTCTCGAAGCGCTGGCTGGATGTCGGTCGTCAAGAGGCAAGGGTGTCCGACGGCGGCCTGCAGCGAGCCGCCGCAAGGTGGCCGTGGGTGCCGTATTGGGCTGCGTGCGTGCTCGCCATCCGTCGTGATGGCCCGTCCGCGGGAAGATGGGGCTTGGCTCGAGGCTGATGCTGGAATTGAACGTGTGTGGACACCACCACCACCCTTTCCTGCTTGGCCAGGCCTAGCCTGGCCCTGCCCTGGCACGCGGGCGGCCGAGGCCGTTCCGGCGGCGAGCAGGGCGACGACGATGGAAGGCCCACAGGCTAGGGCGACAGAACAAGCAAGGGCCGGCCGACCGGGGCGAGGCGGGCGGGCGGGCAGGCAAGGCGGGGGCGCCAAACTAGATCCGCGGGACAAGTGTGCAGCAGCCTCCGAAGGGCCCGCGCCGGCCACCGGCAGCTGAGCAGGGAGGCCAGCAAGCAGGCAACGGCGTGCTAAGAAGGCGTTTGGTACCGTATGTTGTACAGACGCAACCTAAGTCCAAGGGGATAGAGGCGAGGCGAGGCGAGGCGAGGCGAGGCGAGGCAAAAGCAAGCAGCACCGCAGGGAACAAGCTAAGAAAGGCAGGCAGGAAGGGTCGGAGCCAGGCCAGCAGGTAGGTAGGCCGGGGTTGCCGTTGGATGGGGGGGGGGCTTGCCAGGCCTGGCGGTGCGCGCGGTGGACGCACAGCCAGGCCCGATTGGCAGGGCGAGCAGGACAAGGCCAGGGGGCAGGCTGGGTGGCCGAGGCAGGGCGAGGTAGGCCGCCCGCTGAGGCGAGGGTGGGGTTTGCAGGCCAGGCCAGGCCAGGCCAGCCTCGCCGCCGCCGCCGCCGCCGGCACTAGAACCATGCCCGCAGCCAGGCAGCAGGTGAGAGGCAGCCAGAGAGCGAACCCAGTGTCGAGGCCTCGAACCCGCCCGGCCGCCCGCTCGCCCGCCCGGCCGCCCTCCCGCCGCAACCTCGGCCTGGCCTCGCCCTCCTGGCCTCAGACAGGCAGGGCCGTATCACGCAACGCCGGCGTGGCACCCCCTCGGTCCGGCATCGCCTCCGACCGCCACCACCATCATCACCGGTCGCTCATCACCTATCGCCCGTGACAGTCACCATCATCGCCACCACCACCATCACCATCATCGCCGCCGCCGCCACCACCGTCGTCGTCATCATTTCCTCTTGTCTCGACCCTCGGCCTTTGACATTGGCGCTTCTCTCTCGTTGCTACTGCTCCACCTCGTCTCGTCGCACCACCCGCGTGCACCCACTCCATATCTGAGGCGTCCAACTGCCTCTCGACTCGTCTCTGCCGACCTCTGCTCTGCACCATATATCTCTTCCGTCTCTTCGCACGCCTGCCCCGCGCTCCTCTATCCGCCCCTGGGTCGCACCTCATCGCACTGCACCCTGGCCGACCCGTTCCGACACGCCATTGACTCGCACATCGATTCCCCTCGCCACTTGCGGCAGCCTTGCCAGATCCGCATAGCCCGGATCCCGCTGTCCTCTTGTCCCTCGATCGCTCGCACCTCTGCCGGCTCGATCTCAGCGTTCGAACACGCCGCTACTCTAGATCGACCTTTCAGCCGCCCACAGCACAGATCGGCCCGCCAGCGCGCGTCCATCCTGCCTGAGCGTCAGCAGAACGCTGCACCTTCAGCGCAGCCTTGTCGCGTTCCTTACCTCTCCGGCGACATCGCGACGACGTGCTTCACCTCTCCCCGCCGCCCTCACCTCTCCCGCCGCCCCTCAGCTACATGCCCGCCTGTCCATCGTCATCGGCCTCGCTCGCACCGCTCTGATCCACCTAACGCACGCAGCGCCGTCGCGGCAGACTCCGCCATCCCTGCCAAACCATCGACGGGCGACTTGACGGTCTCAGTGCTGCCGATGGGCTCGCCAGGCCTTCCGGCACCTGCTGGCTCTGGCCGCTGGCCGAAACGGCGCCGCATCGACGAAGACACGACGGCCTCTCAGACGGCCGCATCATCTTCCCGTTCTCGCCAGGGAATTGCCCTGCCCGTCATCAGAACCACATGTCATCGTTGCCCCACATCCCCAGAGCTATCGATGGCGATCCAGCCACAACCATCCCGGCCAGCAAGTCCCGCTCTCGCAGCGCGATCACTCTCTGCCGGTGCGACACCGGCGGGACCGACGTCGACTCGCCGTTGCCGGCGACGGTCGAGGCGGGCCGCTGCACCCTCTCTCGCCTTTGGGGCCACCTCGATCCTCATCTCCTCGGTCCTGGTCACGTTCCCAGCCTTCATGTCCACCGCTTCGGCCGCCCCATCCAAGCCAGTCGTCCTCAACAACCGGGGCGCCGCCGCCTCTGTCGGTGGCAAGGGGAAACAGCGGGCGACAGACGACGCCGAGAGCAGCGCAACGTCCCTCTATGGCGTCCAACTTCGTCCATGCGCTTTCGAGGACGACGACGTCGCCTCCGCTACGGACACCATACCCTCGCCAGACCGTGCTTGCCAGGCAGCCTTGCGGCCCGAAACGCTCCAGCAACAGTCTTCTGCGCAAGGTCCTATAGCAGGCCCGTCCTTGATCGCCCGCACGCTGGGGCAATCTGGCCAAGACGACGGCAGACACAGGGTCGAAAGGTCGCCGGACGACATCGACGAAGATTTGCCTCAAGGTCTTTCAGCGTTCGACGACGCCCTGCCGATACATCCGGGCCAACCGATTGACGCAGCGACGCTACGGCCGCGCGCATCTTCTGGCGGCGCGCCACCGCACCCGATGCTTGTCGAGCGTGCCACCGTCAGCCAAGGCTACCAGCTGCCTTCGTCGTACCCGTCGTCGATTGCCTCGTCCTGGTCGCGGCCCGAGCGCAGCGTCTGGTTCCAGTCCAAGGCCATCATCATCACGTCGATCTTCCTCGCCATCTTCATTGTCCTCTTTATCGGCGCCGCCGTCTTCCTGCGCGACCGCAAGGACGACGAGTTCCTCGAAGAGTCGGACGAGGCGCAGTTCGAGTGGATGAAGAGCGAGCGGGTGCAGGCGGGCCTCGCCGTCGACGGCTCCAGCGGCGATCAGGAAAACGAAGGTGGACGAGCAGGTGGGCAAGGCAGAGGAGGCGAGCGTGAAAGCAAGACCAAGCGGCGGAAGGACAAGGTCAAGAAGGCCTTTGGGCTCGGCAGGTCGAAGGAAAAGGACGGCGCAGCGGAGGGCGGCGATCCTGCGTCCACCGTGGACCGCGAGCCGTCGAGCGGGTCGTCGACCGCTGTCCGTCGGGGCCGCTACCTCGCCGCACGCTGGGCTCGCGTCCCCACAAGGAAAAAGGCCGGCGACAGCAGGGAAACCTTTGTCGGCAGCAGCGACACGGCATCGATCCGTTCGAGTCGCAGCAATCGCAGGCCTGCGCTGGGCCCGCCTGCAACCTCGGACCGGGTCGAGATCACCTACGACGACCGCCACAGCGACGACCGCTCCGCCGGGACGCTGGCCGGGACGACCCAGTCCGATGTGCGAAGCCGCGCTGGCCGTTCGGCCTCGTCGGCCTCGTCTGCGGAACGGCGAGCCGACCCGGACGCGCACTCGTTGCGTCCGCCTCCGACGCCTCCGCCCCACAGCGACGCAGCGTTGGTGCAGCAGCCCGCCGGACCACGCCAGAGCCGAGACTCTGCCAGTGGCGTGGCACCGTCGCCCGGGCCAGCCAACCGGGTTCTGGACCAGGACGACTTTGCGGCCGTCGACGAGGCGGAGGCCGTCGCCGATGACGATCGTCGCGCGCAGCAGCTCCCACCGGCCTACATCTCCTCTGGGCCAGCCGCGAGCAGTCAGCCGCCGACGAGCGGTGCCATGGGCGTATCGCGGGCCAGTGGTGCCGAGGCCATGGAGGCGGCGCTCTCCCGCGGCGACCTCAAGCGCGGGCTGCCCCCTCCCGAGCACCGCGATCCGAACCTCCCTGCCGAGGTCCTCGGTATGGTCCTGCGAGACCTTGAAGAGGAACAGGCCGCGCTCGATCGATTGGCAGAGGCGCAAGGCCTGCCCGCCAGCGCCAACACGGCGCACATTGCCGTCGACGACAAGGAGACGCTAAGCGCGCTGTATGCCGCCGCCAGCCGGCCAGCAGCCATGCCCGGGCACACCTACAGCAGCGGTCTGGGGCAGGCACCGGCCGAAGAAGAGGGCGGCTCGGCACCTGCCTACGCATCCGGCGCCGTTGTGACGGCGGAGGCGGGATCGTCGGCGCCCCCAGCACTGGCGCCTTCAGCCCCGCAGGTTGACGTCGATCACGATGGTTTCGAGGTCGTTGATGAGGACGGAGCTGGGCAGATCCGTGAGCCGCTGGCGCCGCCGCCGCCGCTGCCGATGCCCTCTACGCCGATGGGCAAGGGCAAGGGCAAGCTCGACACCGGACTCGGCAGCGGCGCCACCGAGGCCGGGCTCGGACTGCTGCCGGCACCTCCGAAGCCGGTCGACACCGCCTTTTCGCCGTTCGACCAGCCGTACCGACCCTTGGGGCCTCCGAACCCGTCGGCGCCGCCTTCGCCGCTGCCCGGTACGCCCAGGACGTCGCAGTCGCGATCGCGCTCCCAGACGTCGCTCCCGATGTCATCGCCATCCTCACGGCCGCGCTCCTCGTCGGGACAGGAACCAAGCGGCGCGACGGCCGAGCTCGGTCCTCCAGGACCCGATGCCAAGGGCAAGCAGCCGGTGGAGGGTGCATCGTCGGCAGCAGCCCAGTCTGCCAAGCAGCAAGAGGCCGAGGCTGAGCTGGCGCAGTACATCGCATCGGCGCCCGCCGACTTGGTCGGACGCACGGCGCACGGCGAGGATCTCCCGGGCTCGGCATCGGCGCCCATGTTTGAGAGCCTGCCCGTCTACAACCGCACCGACTCGTCGCAGCCTTTGCTGATGCCGACGGCCCCTGCCATCTCGGATGACGACGACCAGGTCGCCAGCAGGCCGTCCCGGGACGCTGGTCGTGATCGCTTTCCGATGACGTCAAGCCCTCCAGCGACGTCGGCTCCGTCGGCTCCCTCTGCGCCCCCGCCAGGCATGGCTTCGACCCAGCCTTCGGCGTCGGCGCCACCGCCATCCGCGCCCGACCTGGACTGAGGCTTGCCGGGTCGCCTTGCTCGCCGTCTCTTGGCTTGGTCGTCTACCGTCACGCCACCTGTCCCTTGTAGCCCAGCCAAGCCTGGCCGAGATCAGGCCAAATCTATCGATTGTGCTCCACTGTCTGCCCACCCACGCATGCAGGTCTCTGCGGCGGTCCATCACAGATCCGCCTTGTCGCGTGCATGTCTCGAGCGTGCTCCTGTCTGTCACGGCGGTAGAACGTCGCAGTCGGCACACGGGGACAAGGTCTAGCATTGCCTTGAGCCGCCGGGAAGGGGAGGCTAGCTGAATCGTTTCAGCTCGTGTTGTTCGACGTCTGCGGCGGCCTCGTGGTCGTCGAGGTCTGGGTCAGACGGGTCAAAGAGGACCTGCCTCTCGTGGTCATCGACGAGGTTCGACCCGCGTCGTCGGTGGTGGTGGTGTTTTGAGTTGCTGGCGGATGCGGAACCGGTTCCGACGAGGGAGGAGCCGATGGAACGGTTCATTTCGCGGTTGATGGCGAGCTGTTCTGCCCATACGATGGTGATGCCGGCGTGGAGGGCCATCAAGGTCCACCAGAAGAGGGACGTGGGGAGCGACGACGAGTAGTAGGACGTGATGACGACGTGGAGCAGGTGCAGCGTCAGGGCGTGGTCGAGGATGTGCGTCGGTCGCCGTACCAGAAAGACGAGCGTGATCATACTGCGTTGCGACGGTGGTTCCCGGGGAGGAGAGGGAAGAGATTGGCGCAGTGTTAGCAGCCAGGCGAGGAGAAGAGAGAGGAGAGGAGAGGAGAGGAGGGGAGGGAGGAGTGCTCACTCGAAAAAGGCCGAGACGATCCAGGCGGCGACGATGCACCAGCTCCTGGCTGGATCGCGGGTATGCGTCCACTCCCACTTCCTGAGGCCCTCTCCGCCCTTTTCGACTTTGATCTCGTTGTCGCCGCCGCCGTCGCCGCCGCCGCCACCTGCCCCGACCTGTGTGTCGCTGGGAGAACCGGCGATGCTGAGTCTCTGCCCCGACTCTGTGAAGATGCCGCTCTTCCATTCGAGGTCGTCCGAGGCCGCCGATGCAGCAGGTGGGACACCGCCGATGCCGCCGCTGGTGCTGCCCCAGGAGGCGATCGAGTCTTGCCAGTCCCAGGTTGGTCTTGCAGCGAGTTCCCTCCAGTCGAGGACCATGCCCACCTGTGTTGGCCCTCCTTCGAATGTGAGTTGGGTTTGGGACGAGAAGAGGGCGAGCAGTGGCGGGATGAGCACCGAGAGGACGAGGTAGTGCAGCGCCTGTAGCGATATGATCTGTGTGCGGGGTGGGCAAGGCAGGTGGGGGCGAGGACGAAGAGCAAGGAGAGGGCGAGTGAGCGTGCGTGCGGGCCGGGACACGAGGGTAAGGAGCGGTTCGGGCCAAGGGCTCTCTCACCTGTGAGAGGATGCGTATGGCGTCGAAGCCCTGCAGCGGCATGGAGAATGCCTCCTTCATCTTGAGCGCGAGTCTGCAGAGGGTCGACGGGGAGGGGGTTGATGAGTGGTGGTCGTCGATGACGAGGGGAATGGCGAGGAGCGTCGAGGGGCAACAAAGGGTGTGCCGACTGCTCCACATGAAGCCTGTCGTCGGATCCGACGAACGAGGCCGAGCGGAGCCCCTCTGTGTGGGTCGCCCCCCCTTTGACGGCGACGGGCGCCACGCTTCGTCACTCTGCACCGCCGGTCATTGAGAAGGCCATTCCTCGTCCTCGACATCGACCTCGACCTCGTCCTCGACCTCGACCTCGACCTCGTCCTCGACCTCGACCTCGACCGCCACCACCTTCACTGCGTTCCATCGCGTCGACTGCATCGACCCTTCGCCCACAGGCCACCGCACGCCCATCGCACGGCCAACAACGGCGACCGCTGCCGTCGGCCACGCGAGCCTCGTCGACCCTCCTCGCGCCATGGCTTCTTCCCCGCCCGGCCAGGGCGCACACCCACCGCCATCCGATGACGCCACGGACACCATCCACTCTGGCGCTGCTGCCAAGCCTATTCAGACCTCCACCCCCAGCGCACGTGGCTCATCGCAGCGCCCCTCGGCCAAGCAAAAGAGGAGCAAGCAGCCCTTTGAGGTCGCAGAGGACCAGTACCAGGCTCCCTTCCAGCTGCCTTCCAGGGCCGCCCTGGACGATGATGGCGGCGAAGACGACGACGACGATGCCGAGCGCCAGCACGATCCACCCGTCGCCTCGTCGCCCTATTTCGACGAGCAGGAATCCAGGGAGGCCTTGGAGTGGGCCCGATCCCAGCAAGCCGCCGACATCGACGCCGACCACGATAACGGCGCCGGCCCCTCTGCCGACGGCGGCGTAGCCATCGGAAACCACTACAGCAGGCGCAGCAGGAGGGACAGCCAGGTGGGCAGCTACGACGACCTCGGCAGCATCTTTGATGGCCCCACGGCCGGCGCGGTGCCCAGCTCCATCAGCAGCATGCGCCACGAAATGGCCCGCCCCGAGCTCGGACGCCGCTCCTCTGGGCGGTCTCGCAGGCGCATCTCGATGGAGAGCCGATCGCCCCGCAGGACCAGGAAGCTCTCTTCCGCCTCGATCCAGAGCGCCGCCGTCACCGCCGCCAGCGAGCGCAGCGCCTCGCCCGAGTCGACCATCAGCCGCACTCGCCCAGAGAGCGTAAGGAGCAGCAGCGTTTTCCGTTTCGGACGCAGGAGAAGGGTCGGCGAGGATCACGACGCGGACGGTATCGCCGCCAGCCAGCCAAAGGGCATGCTCGGATCCATCCTGGCCTCGTTCCGCGGCGACCGGGACCAGGACGAGGATGCCCGCAGCCGCCGATCCGTCTCACGCCCGCTCCTCGGCGGACGTCGACGCTCGTCGAGCTCGGCCGTGTCTCGCGGCTCGTCTCGAGGACGGCGGCGGTCCGATGTCGGCACGGACGACGACGACGACGAAGACGACCGTCGGAGCGCCGGCGGCTGGAGCGACGAGGACTATGGCCTGGACGACTCGGACCTCGACGACTCGCCCTCGAGCCTCGCCAGCAACACCTCCGACGAGGACGGCGGCAGCAACCGACCCGGCCTCCTGCCCTCGGCGTTCGGCACCCTCAGCGGCGCCGTCGACCCCGTCTTTGGCGACACGCGCGTCACGACCGAGCACGAGCCCGAGGACGAGCTCGACGCCGAGCTGGGTGGCCGCGACCTCGACGAGGCTGGCGCTGCCTCTGGCTTCGGCCGCGGCCGGTCCGAGGCCAGCCGGTCCGGCATCGATCTCGAGGCCGGCCGTACCGACACCGGCCTCACAAAGAAGCAGAGCGAGGAGCTGAGCTACCTCGACAAGAGCTCAAAGAGCCGCCAGCAGGTCTACCTGCCCGAAGAGGACACGCTGATCCGCTTCACGGGCTACCGCACCATCTTTGTGCGGCGCGTCGTGTTCGCCATCGTCAGCTGCCTCACGCTGGGCATCGTCTACCTGGTCGGGCGCTGGCTGCCGCGCTGGAGGCTGCGGTGGGTGTGTCGCGAGGCCGCCTTCGAGGAGGCCGACTTTGTCATGGTCGAGAACCAGTGGGGCGACCTCAACCAGCAGCGCTTCACCTCGGTCCCCTTTGCCCGGCCGCTCGCCACCGTCTTCCCGCCGTCGTCGCGCGAGCCTGCGTCGACCCAGGCCGAGCACCAGGCGGCGCCCTCGGTCATCCTGCCGCCCGGCCTCTCGGCGACCGGCAGCAAGAGCAACGCGGCCTCGAAGAACGCTTCGGCCAGGAGCAGCATTGTCAACGGCCAGCCTGCCGCCGGCAACCGAAACTCGACGGCGACGACGGCCACTGCGACAACGACGACCAGCACCTCGACCACGGCCGTCGATGGCGGCGAGGGCGACAACGGCGGCGGCGAGGTGCCGCTGCTCTCGGGCGTCCAGACCGAGCAGCTCATGGACCTGTCCTACTTTGACTACCGCTACACCCGCTTCGCCCTCTATCCGCCCACGGGCCGGCTGCGCATGCTCAAGGACTGGCGCGACCCCTTTTGGACGTCGGCCGAGGCCATCGCGCAGGGCGTATCGTGGGACGCCGAAAAGGACCGCTCCACCATCTTCGGGCGCAACATGATCGACATCGAGGCGCGCTCGACGTGGACGCTGCTGATCGACGAGGTGCTTCACCCGTTCTACATGTTCCAGATTGTCTCGATCATCCTGTGGTCGTTTGACAACTACTACTACTACGCCTTCTGCATCGCCGTCATCTCGCTCGCCTCGATCGTCACGACGCTCGTCGAGACGCGCCAGACGGTCAACCGGATGCGCGAGATGAGCCGGTTCACGTGCGAGGTACGCGTGCTGCGCGAGGGCGCGTGGCGCACCATGGACTCGAGCGCGCTCGTGCCCGGCGACGTCTACGACGTGGCCGAGCCCGGGCTGCTCCTCTTCCCCGCCGACAGCGTGCTGCTGAGCGGCGACGCCATCGTCAACGAGAGCATGCTCACCGGAGAGAGCGTGCCCGTCAGCAAGGTGCCCATCGTCAATGCGAGCATCGCCGGCCTGCACGCGACGGGCTCCGACGTCAGCGCTGATCTGGCCAAGCACTTCCTCTTTGCCGGCACCCGCATCATCCGGATCCGGGGCACCGTCGGGCCGTTCAGCCACGGCCACCACGGCGGCAACGACGGTGGTCCGATGGAGGCCACGGCGCGCGCCATGGTGGTGCGCACGGGCTTCAACACGACCAAGGGCGCGCTGGTGCGCAGCATGCTCTTCCCCAAGCCGATGGGCTTCAAGTTCTACCGCGACTCGTTCCGCTTCATTGGCTTCCTTGCGGGCATCGCCGGCATCGGCTTCCTCGGCAGCGCCGTCAACTTTGTCAAGATTGGCATCGCGTGGCACACGATTGTCATCCGCGCGCTCGACCTGGTGACGGTGGTGGTGCCGCCGGCGCTGCCGGCCACCATGTCGATCGGCACGTCGTTTGCCATCAACCGGCTGCGCAAGCTCGGCATCTTCTGCATCTCGCCCAACCGTGTCATCATCGGCGGCAAGGTCAACGTGTTTTGCTTTGACAAGACGGGCACGCTGACCGCCGACGGGCTCGACGTGCTGGGCACGCGCACCATCGACCTCAAGGCGCACCGGTTCAGCGAGCTGCACGAGACGGTCGACGAGATGCCCGTCGGCCAGGGCCCCAAGAACGACTCGGACGCGCGCAAGATGCCGCTGCTGTACGCGCTCGCCACGTGCCACAGCCTCAAGGTGGTCGATGGCGAGGTGATTGGCGACCCGCTCGACGTCAAGATGTTTGAGTACACCGGCTGGACGCTCGACGAGGGCAAGGAGCGCTCGGCCAAGGCGACGACCAAGTCCGGCACCGCAAAGGACGGCAAGAGCAAGCTGACCGAGCGGCCGCCGGCGCTGGTCCAGACCGTCGTGCGCCCGCCCGGCGGGCAGTCGTTTGAGGTTGAGGACGCCATCAAGTCCGGGCGGCACGCCCACTTCCTCGAGCTGGGCGTGCTGCGGACCTTTGAGTTTGTCTCGTCGTTGCGCCGGATGAGCGTCATTGTCAAGCGCCTCAAGTCGCAGTCGATGGAGGTGTTTGTCAAGGGGGCGCCCGAGGTCATGTCGGACATCTGCGACCCAGACTCGTTCCCGGCCGACTACAACGACCTGCTGTCGTACTACACCAAGCACGGCTACCGCGTCATTGCGTGCGCCGGCAAGACGATGGCGGGCATGAGCTGGATCAAGGCGCAGCGGATGCGGCGCGAGCAGGCCGAGAGCGGGCTGCGCTTCCTCGGCCTCATCATCTTTGAGAACAAGCTCAAGGAGGGCTCGGCGCCCGCCATCGAGACGCTGCGCCTCGCCAACATCACGACCAAGATGGTGACGGGCGACAACCCGCGCACCGCCATCAGCGTGGCGCGCGAGTGCGGCATGGTAGGGCAGTCGGCGCACGTCTTTATGCCGACGTTTGTCAAGGGCTCGCAGCGCAGCCCGCAGGCCGTCATTGACTGGTCGAGCGTCGACGACGACCGCATCAAGCTCAATCCCTACAGCCTCAAGGTGAGCGCGCCGCGGTCGCCGTGCCGTGATGATCGCCTGTCGGGGCAGCGGCGCTGACTGTCACTCTCCATCTGCCTTCCCCGACTCTGGCCTGCCCTTCCCTCCTCCTCTCCGCAGCCGCTCGAGGTGGATCCGCACGTGCTGGATCTCGAGGAGTTTGACTTCCAAGACTACCAGCTTGCGCTGACGGGCGACGTGTTCCGGTGGATGATTGACTTTGCCCCCGTCGAGACGCTCCGGCGCATGCTCATCAAGGGCACGATTTTCGCGCGCATGTCGCCCGACGAGAAGCACGAGCTCATTGAGCGCTTGCAGGCGCTCGGATACAGTGAGTCGGGGCCCCCTCCCCCCTTCTACGCAGGCCCGCGCGCCCGACGTCCCCTCCTGGCGTCGAGCTCTTTGACTGACACCGGCGACCGACATCTGCAACCCGGCCCGCCTTGCTCGGCCCCCGCACCGAACAGCGGTGGGCATGTGCGGCGACGGCGCCAACGACTGCGGCGCGCTCAAGGCGGCCGATATCGGCATCTCGCTCTCCGAGGCCGAGGCGTCGGTCGCGGCGCCTTTCACCTCGAACCAGCCCGACATTGGCTGCGTCATCGACACGATCAAGGAGGGGCGCGCCGCGCTCGTGACGTCTTTCGGCTGCTTTTCCTACATCTGCCTCACGAGCCTGCTCCAGTTCACCTCGGTCCTCGCCCTCTACAGCTTCGGATCCAGCCTCGGCGACGCCCAGTTCATGTTTGCCGACTTTTCCGCTCTCGCCCTCAGCGTCTTTAGCGCTCGCACTGGCCCGCCCTAGTCCCCGCTCCCCGCCCTTCCCTCGCCCCCCTCATCCCGCCTTCCTCTGCTTGCTTGCTTGGTCGTCGTCTGTCGTTTCGTTGCAGTGTGTCGGCATGGACCTGGAATGGCATAAAGAGAGAGAGCCTTTCCCTCGGAAGTCCAGATTGTCGGTGTGTGGGGCGCGGGATGGCTGGCGGAATGGCTGGCTGGCTGGATGGGGTTTCGGTAGGAAGGGCGAGGGCTATGTTTTACAGGGCGTCGAGGCGGTAACGAGGAGCGAGCTGGGGACGGATCGAGGGAGGGCGAGGGACCTCTGGAGAGAGAAGATGGGGTGGGAGTGGAAGGTCGCAGTTGTGCGGTGCGTTGGTATCGATGGACAGACAGGCAGACAGAGAGAGAGAGAGGAGAGGAGAGGGAAGGGAGGGCGCGGCTCGCGGCGTCAGAAGCCGAGGCCGTCCCACCTGCCTCTCAACCTCCTGGCCAGCTGGATGTCGCGCTGCATAATCGTCACTCTCTTGCCGTGGATCGCGCACAGGTTGCTGTTGGTTGGTCGAGGGTCGAGGGCCGAGGGTCGAGGAGACAAGAAGAGGGAAGCAGGTACATCGTCAGCTGGAGCTCACTTCACAGGTCCATAGGACCGGGGGGAAGATACTCACGCATCCTCAAACAGCGAGACGAGGTAGGCCTCTGTGGCCTCTTGGAGCGCGAGGATGGCCGAGCTCTGCCACCGCAGCCCGACAAACTCGCCGCCGCCCTGGTAATTGGTGATGAACGTGTTTGCAATCTCGCGCACGACGCGGGCAAAGGGCAGCTTGCGGATCAGGAGGTCGGTCGACTTCTGGTACCGCCGGATCTCGCGCAGCGCCACGGTGCCCGGCTTGAAGCGCGGCTTCTTGCGCGTACTCGTCGATGCCGTCGATGCGTCTCCGACGGCGGCGCCGGACGCGGGCCCACGACGCCGCGGTGCCTGGCCGCCGACCGACTTGCGGCCCGTCTGGCGCTTGCGGGCCGCGAAGGGGGTGAGCATGGCTGTGCCGCTGCCGCTGGCGCTGACGTCGCCGCCACCGCTGGAGCTGGCGATGGACGTGTCGGCCAAGGAAGGGCGACCGCGCGATGCCATGGTGGTGGTAAAAGTGGGTTTAGAGACGAGCGATAGGAGCCTTTCCGGAAAGGCTGCGCGAAGGCGCAGGGCAGAGAGCACAGAGGCGGGCTGGCCCGATGGGATGAGGTCGGATGGCAGTCGCCTTGTCCGCGCGGCCGTTTCCTACAGCCTGTGAGAGGCGCTGGTCGCAGCCGGTGAATAGGCTGAGAAGGATACCTCGAAGACCAAGCCGCGGTAGGGATCCGAAGGCCAAGGATGAGGGGCGAGGGCCGAGGGCAGGAGCGGATGCGAGCCGACGACGGCGGCGGATGATGGATCGACGCAGTGAGCAGTCGCTCCGAGGCGTTTCGAGGGCAGTCCGTAGATGAGCGGCGGGCAAAGAGGGCGGTGGCGGCCGAAACTTTCGAGCGGATGGACGGAGGAAGGCGATGGAGGTCGGGATGGACGACGGTCGGTCGAGAGGCCATCACGTGGTGGCACACAGCTTCAGCGGAGGACAGGGCAGGCGCTTGACCCACCCTGCCTGCCAGGCCTTGGCCTGCCTGGCCCGCTTCCAAGCCCAGGAGGAAAAGGCCGAGGCGCGTCGCGCGCGTCGGACGGGGCAGGTCCAACCAACACTCCGCTCTCCGTCGGCTCCGTCGAACAAACACTGCCACCACCACCACCACCACCGCCGCCGCCGCCGAATCCGCCACGCTGCACCGACACACGTGCAGCCATCACTCACAACGTCCGCCTTCATCTCCCTCGCCGTCGACACCGTAGCCAGCCTCCGCAGCCTACCTTGCTCGGGCCCGCACTCGCCGTCGGTATCGCCGTCGTTGACACCCTTGCCTGCTCCGCCATGGCAGCCCCGCCTGACCGGGCCACAGAAGATGCCGGCGGCGGCAGTGACGCACAACTGCCTGACCTATCTACCGATACCACGTCCGCATCGATCGTCGTGCGCCCTTCGTTTGAGCAGCTCAACGCCACCCTCTTCTCGCGTGGCTACCTCCGCGCCCCGCTCAACGTCGCAGGCCTGCCCCAGCACTCGGTAGAGGCGCTCGCCGACGCCCTTCACGCCATCATCGCACAGCGCGAAGAGGATCTCGAGGTGCGCAGCGTACTCACCGCAAAGACGCGCACCCTCACCGCCTCGCTCGAGCGTGCAAAGCGCTTCCTCAAGGACGAGGGCGAAAAGTGCGCAGACAGCGAACGCAAGGCAGAGGCGGCAAAGGCCAAGGCGGCCGCCGTTCAGCACGCCCTGCAGGCAGAACAGCTCGCGCACAAGGCCACAAAGGACGCCCTCACAAAGAGCCGGAGGGAGCTTCAGCTGGTCAAGGCATCCGCGCTCCAGCACCGCGCATCCTCGGACCGCAACGTCGCCCGCGTCCGCGCACGCATCGGCGAAGTCACCGGCACCGCTCTGCGCCTGTCCGTTCCCGACTTCCGCATCGTCTCGAGCGCATTCGACGAGTCGCTGCCCGGCAGCGGCAGCGCCAAGGCGAGGGCGCCCACACTCGCAGAGGAGCAGGTCGAGGAGCTCGAGAGGAACCGCGCAGAGCTCGTCGACTACAACCGCGCCCTCAAGCGGCTGGCCACCGAGGCCATCAATGCCGTGCGCCGCGCAGACGCTGAGCTGCTCGACATGGTCGAGGCCGAAGAGCAGGACAGCCAGAAGAAGGCGACCGCCGGCGCAGGACCATCCGCGTCGTCCTCCAGCTCGGACCTCGCATCATCGTCGTACGGCAGCGGTGGCGCCAGCCAGAGTGCCAGCAAAAAGCGCGCGTCGACGTCAGATGCGTGGCTGCAGGGCCATGGAGCGCTCTTCCAGCGCGACCTCTTCCCCGCCGCACATCCTTTGACGACAGCCGCGGCAGCAGCAGCCGTCGCCGGTGCTTCTGGTTCCAGAGCGGCGCCGGCGCACCCGGCACTGCAGGCGCTGTCCCGCGCCACCGACCATTTCGCAGACCACGTGCAGACCTTGCTGGATCTCCGCACCACGCGTCTCGTCCACGAGGCCGAGTCGCGGAAGCGCGATGCCATCGAGGCCAAGGAGAGCTCGTGGCAGGCGCAGCTGCACTCCGAGGTCAAGGCCGAGATCGAGGGCGACGCCCAATTCTCGGTAAACCGCCACGACGCCGTACTGAGCGTCAACGGCGCGCTCACGGCCAACAAGAAGCAGGTGTGGCAAGAGGAGAAAAAGGAGCTTGAGAGGAAGCTCCTCGATACCGTCAAGAGGCTGGCGGTGGCCGAGCAGAATGTGGCGAGGAGGGAAAAGGAGCTGAGGAAGCTCGAGGAGAGCGAGAGGCGGGCCAGGCGGCTGATCGACGAGCAGCAACGGCAGCAGCAGCAGCAGCCGACCGCCAAGGAGGGCGATAAGGAAGGGGATGGCGCCAAGGCCGGCAAGGAGTCTTCTGCATCCAACATCGAGGCCGCCCGGAACGAGCTGCAGCGGGAATTCGACGAGGCCAAGGCCGAGAAGCGGCGGTACGCTAAGCTCTCCGAGACCCTTGAGCGGGATCGGGAGCAGCTCGAGAGGGCTCGGGAGAAGCTACGCGCCGAAAGGGCCGAGTCTCGAGCCATGTCGGCGGCGGCAGCAGCGGCGACGACAGCAACCCAGCTGCAGCAGGACCAGCCAGCCCCCGCTCGCAGGACGGTCTCGCGCCTGGATGCGTCGGAGATGCCGGCACGGCCTGCTGCGGCGATCGAGCGCCTGCCGCCTGTCATCGAAGGGCTTGAATTGTCGCCAGCCGCCGATGAGGGAGGCGACAAGATGGAGCTCGACGATGCACCGGCGGCGGAGGCGGTACCGGCTTTGTCTCCAAGCCATCCGGCGACGGCTGAACTCGCTGTGGCGCCGGCAGGCGAGGCACCTGGATCCGCCGTGGCGACGGGATCCAACCCTGAACTCGATGCCATCTTCGGCCGGGCTTTCTCTGCACTCGCCACGACGTCGATGTCGAGTCCGCCGTCTACGGCGAAGGCGGCAACAAGGACCCCCGTCGAGAAGCCTCGTCGCCAATCGAGTCGGCTCAGCTCGTCATCGTCCACTCCCCCGACATCGGATGTCGTCGCGGCGGAGTCGGCGGCTGTCCCGACAACCGAGAAGCGCAAGAGTCGGCGTATCTCGGAGCGTTCCGAGGACAGGCACGAGGAGGCCGCCACCGTCTCGGAGGGTTCCGAGAGGAAGCGGCGTAGGGTCGAGACGGAAAGCAGCCTCGCGGAACGGCGCAGCAGCAATAGCAGCGGCAGCACTACAGGACGCCGGTCAAGGACGGAGGTTGGCGCGCCGCCGCAACCGTCGTCGTCATCATCATCCACGGCGCCAGCAGCGCCGTCGTCCGCAGCGACAACGAGCCGGTCTACCCGCCGGCCCTCGACGCGCGAGCGACTAGAGCAAGAGCGGCCGTCATCGGGAGGGACCGAAGATCAACGTCGCCCTGCCGCGTCTTCCAGGACGACGGCATCTTCGGCTCCGCTACCACGTCGGCCACGTCCGGCGGCCTCGTCGTCGTCGTCCTCTGCCCCGACCGCCGCTGCCGGGCCTGCACCATCCGAGGACCAACCGAGACGACCTTCCGCATCGCGCGTGACGGCCCCGACAGCTTCTAGCCTGAATCGCCGCGTCGCGTCGTCCTCGTCTGCCGCGGGCGCGACGAGGGAGAGGGAGAAGGCGCGCGGGGAGAAGAGGCTGCGCGACGAGGCGAGAGATGCGAGGGTGCTGGACAATGCCACGAACCGCGTGTCGTCCCGGGACAAGGGGGGTCGCGGCGAGAGGGAGAGGGGAAAGGAGAGGAAGGCAGAGGTCGAGGACAAGGGCCGGACACAGGCGTCGTCCCGTTCTGCTGCTTCGACCGCGAGCGCGACACGCAGCCGAGCTGGCGCAGCGGCAGGGACGACGACGGCGACGGCCAGTCGGGCTAGACCGGCGACGGCGGCGGCGGGGACGGGTCGATGAGGGCCGAGAGGTGTAAGCCTACGCGGGGATGCACAGATGATGATGGGTATTGCAACTTTGACGAGACTGTCTAGAGCAGGCTCTTGACCTTTTGCCACCACTTTGCGCGCTGTCGCGCCTGCGGCTGGGGCTGCGGTTGGGCCTTGGGCTGGGGCTGAGGCTGCGGTTGGGCCTGTGCCTGGGTCTGAGTCTGGGTCTGTGTGGACTGTGCGGGGCTATCGTAGCCCTTCCAGGTGCTTGGAAAGTCAAAGACGAACAGGTCGTCGACAAAGGGCTTGACAAAGACCTGTGCGGTCGACGCAAAGGAGGGGGGAAAAGAGGGGGGAGTCGATTGCCAGATGAGCACGGGTGCGCGAATGGGCGACGGGTCGTCGGGGAAAGGGAGGAGACGAGCCATACCTTGAACTCGTCGTGAACGGGATCGGTCTCGAGGTAGTAGTCTAGGTCGGCCTGGGACTGGAAGAGGAGTACAAAGGCATGCTGTCACGTCACGGGGCGGGTCAACGGGGGGAGCGGAGATCAGAGTCCGCCTCGTTCACTTTGCTCGACCTCCTCTCCTTGCTGTGCTGGCAAGCTGGACTCACGTCAAAGTCCTTTCCGAACCCCTCGGGCGAAGTATTGACGCCTCCCTGCGCATCGACAAAGTAGGGTCGTCCCGTATCCGGATGGAGGCAGGTCGAGGGGAGGAGAAAGATGCGGCGCTGGATCTCGTCCTTCTCCTCCGGCGTCGTCGAAGCGTGGTACTTGAAGGACACTATGTGCGTTATCGTCATCTCGTCGTTCGTCCGTTCGGCCGATCCGTCGTGGTGGTGGTGGTTGGGAGAGAATGGAAATGAGGAAGGGCGACGGGGAGCGGCGCGGGATACATAGGGGCCCTCGGCGAGGACGGAATCGGTCCGGTCCGGTACGGTGCGGCCGGTGGGTGCTTTGACCCTCCAACCTGCCTCGATACGCACGAGAAAGAGAGAGAGCGAGACCCTCCACCCAGCCGCCTGCTAGGCCAGGCCTGGCCATGCAGGGTCCCTCGGAAGATCTGCGTTAGTCACCGAGCGACAGACCCACGGCGGGCGCGCCCTATCTGACGTTTGCACCGTACCTCGCTCTCGCTGCGCCGCGCTCCTTGCGGGCCGCTGTCATCAGTCATCCCCTCCCTCCTCGTCCCCTACCTCCTGCCCGGCTGGCCTGCCGTACGACCAACGCGTTCCGAACATCAGTCAGAGTTGCAGATCCTTCTCTGCTTGCTTCGTTCCACCTGCCTCGCTCACCTTCCAGGCAAGCCGCGCGTGGTAGGCAGGCCAGGCAGGCTGCCGGCCTCGGTCGGCTTACATCGTCTCGTCTCGCTATGGAACCGCCTCGCCTGAATCTTGACTCTAGCGGTACCGGTACGAAGTAACCAGAAGCAAGCAAGGCTGTGCCGACGTCATCCCCATCCCGCCAGAGTCAAGACCAGCCGACCGTCTAGGCTTCGGGGAGCACCTGATAGCGCGCCTCGGGGCCAGGACGAGTATATAACCCTCCCTCGCCCCTCCTTCCCTCTCCTCCTCCCCACCAACAATCTCGCCCCCCTCTGCCTCCATCTCGCTCACACTCACACACAGACGCACGCACAATGTCGAACCCCTCTCAATCCGCCTCGATCTCGTCGACGGGCCAGCTGGGCGGCGGGTCGGACGGCCTGCCCTCGAAGCGCTCGGCCAACGGCAACCCGAACCAGAGCGCCTTTGGCGGCAACGCCGCCTCGGCCACTGGTCCGCAGACGTCGACGGGGCCCCAGCAGGAGGTGGCGGGCACGCTGCCCAACAACTACAGCCTGGGCAGCACCAAGGCCGACTACAAGGTGCCCACCAACACCGTCCCCAACGATACGCCCGCTGGCGCAGACGGACAGACTACCACGGGCGGCCGTGGCGGCGATACCCTGCGCGATGGACTGCAGAACCACGTGAGTCCTTCAGTGCCGACATTCGAACAGCCTCTCGGATCGATGGTTGCCTCGTCCAGGAGGTAGCTGATGTCCAAACTACTTGCCCGGCTCTGCTCGATCCAAACAGGAGGTCGAGATGCCCGCTACCAAGCCCCACCTCCAGCCCCAGTCCAACGAGACGTCCAAGCCCCCCTCGGCCGACCCCAGCCTGCTCAACGACGACAACTGAGCCCTGGTCCTAGCATCGTATCCCGAGCGCAGCCCGAAACGCCAACCCCCAGCCCGCATCTGTATCTCTAGCATGTGATCCCCTCCTGTTCCTTCGAGTCGCACTCTTCGCGCCTGTCTCATCAGTCGAATTGCAATCCCGCCCGAGCCACCGTCTACTGAACGTCTAGCTGTACCGAGCTGTACCGAAGCGCGTCCCCGCCGTCGCCTAGAGCCGCCAGCGCTTGCCCACCTCGATCCCGTCTTCGACGGGCGCGGGTCGGGGCAGCTTGACGTCTCCATCGGTGCCCGTGCTCGCCTTTGACTCCTCGCCCGTCGCCGCCGCCCGCTTCTCGAGCGACGCCACGTCCAGCCCGTTGCCGCGGCTGTCGACCTGCATAAAGTTGGGGCGCAGGCGCGTGATGCTCACGTAGCCGTTCTGCACCGCCCACACGTCGGTGCCCGGCTCGAGGGAGCGCGGACGCAGCAGCGAAGACATCTGCGGCGCAAAGTGGATCGAGTGCTGCGGCACCGGCGCCGACGCGGGCAGGTACGCCGGTGGTGGTGGCGCCGAGCCGCCTTCGCCCTCGCCGCCCTTGGCCTGGGCGGCCGAGCCAATCGACGACGAGGCAAACAGCGGACCGTACCGGTTCTCCCAGATGCGCGTCCAGAAGACGTCGGGCGCGCGCAGCGTCTCGGCGAGGGGCACATTGATGCTGTAGCACCCGACCTCCTTTTCGCCCGCCCAGTCGGCCCACAGCCGCTGGAGGATGCGCACCGTCAGCTTGTGCGCCACGTCGCGGATGGCAGCCAGAGGCTCGGGGCCCAGGCCGGGACCCTTGGCCTCACCCCGGTCCTGGAGCGTCGGCGGGTTGGTCATGAAGTGGCCGTACGACACGGCAATGGAGCGCACGCCGCTCAGCGACGCCGCCTGTGCCGCTCCGAGCGTGCCCGACGAGAGGGCAAAGGCCGTGCCCGTGTTGCCTGCGGGGTCGTAGCGATGGCAGGACGACGCCTCGTGGCATGGGTCAATGACAGGCGCGGCTGAAGGGCTTATGGTCTCAGTCCGGGCGTCTCGAGACTCACGTCCAAAGTTGGGGCCCGATACGACGAGGTCGAACGGCGTCTTGTTGGATGCTGGCGAGGCGGCCATCTCTGCCGGAGTGTCGCCAAAGAAGGCATCCTGGTTGAACAGACCGGCGTTCGAGGCCGTCGTTGGCGACTGCAGAGCACAGGTGGGGGCGGAGCGTCAGCGAAGAGGGGGGCCTTTCTTCGGCGCACAGCTCCAAGTACATTTTTGGACTCACACCGTCGACGAGAATCCACTCTGCGTACTCGCCGCGCTCCCTGTTGATCGGTCTCCGAGTCGCGCTCCAGCACTTGGGCGTGTCGGGGTGCGAGCCGTCGGCGTTGCCCTTGATCGGGTAGTAGCTGCGCCGAACGAAGGAGGGGTATGTACGGTCAGCCTTGGTTGGCACCGCAGGGTCAGAAGATAGGCTGCGAGCTACTCACTACCAGAAGCTGACGGGGCCGGCGAGCGAGAACTGCATCGAGCCCCACGACTTTTGCGAAGACGGCAGCACGACGGTCACGTCCCACCCTGCCGCGAGCATCTCGTCGTACAGGCCGAGGACGTGCGGGGAGTTCTGCAGGGACAGTTGATGGGGGCGGGTATGAGCGAGGGTCAGAGGGGTAGCGCAACGCAGCCGAACCAGCCTCTGGGGGAGCTCACCTTGCCCGGTGGGCCATCGTCGTTGACGAGGAGGACCTTTGGTTTGGACACGTTGGTCGGTCGGCTGTAGTCTAGCTTGTCCATGTTGTCAGATTCCGGAGCCGAAACGACGGGATTAGAGGTATCGGAAAGCTGGCCGGTGAGGTCTAGTGCTGGACGAGGGTGTCGGTAGCCTTGCAGCGACGACGAGATGGAGTCGTCTCTATAGACTAGGAGGGCGACGACGAGGGCGAGGACGGTGGTGAGGAGGGAGTGGAAGCCGATGGCCATGAAGAGGGCGGAGGGAGGCTTGCTGGTGACGAGGAGCGGGAAGAGACCAGATTGATGCCAGCAAGGGGTCAATGGAAGAAAGGGTGAGGTCGAGGGAGGGAGTGGCTTACGGTCGCACAGACGCCCAAGTGGCAGCGCATCGGCAGTCGGCGACTGGAATAGACCGAGCGTCTCTCGGCCGGCTGAGCTCCTGTCGCAATGACGCTGCTAGGCTGCGAGGCACCAAGGGGGCTCACGACCTCGCCAGCCCACCTCCTCGACGACCACCACCACCAACATCAGCATCCTGACCCACCGACTTCTACCGCAGACCGCCCACGAGATGCCGCACAGCTCATCGGGCTACAGCCACGTCAGCGGAGTCGGGCACAGCGGCGGCGGCGGCATCAACGGGGCCGATGGCGGTGGGGCCTCGTCGTCTACGTCGCCCGCCGCATCGCGCTCCACGTACCACACGCCCATCCACCCAAAGGCACCGACGGCCAACCTCGTCTCGTGCAAGGTGCTCGTCTCGCTCATCGGCCAGATCTCCATCTGCGCCGCCTTCCAGCTCTGGGCGTTTTGGTACACCCGCGCCCAGCCCTGGTACGAGGTGCCCGTCATCGATCCCGATAACCTCAACGTCGAGAACCCGGAGAATTCGGCTCTCTTCTTGGTGTGAGTGGCGGACGGCGATGGACGAGGAGCGGAGAAGGGATCGCTTGGACTGGAAGCTGAACCGTCCCGCCCTCTGCGTGAAACCTGGATGATTGCCGCAGGTCCTCGTTCCAGTACATTGTCGGATCGCTCGTCTACAGCACCGGCTATCCCTACCGCAAGCCAGTCTACACCAACAGTAGGTCCACACCGCTCGCACCCTTTGGCCGACGCAGCGCACGGCGAGGCGACCGAGCTGACCGACAGACTCCCTTCCTCGGCCTTTCCTCCCCGCGCACCGTCGCCAGTCTGGCTCATGACGAGCGTGACGGTGTTGCTCCTCTTTTCGCTCTACGCCCTCTTTGTCCCTTCGGGCATCGTCTTCGACACCCTCGGCCTCGTCTCGTTCCCGCGCTCCTTCCACTGGGCCCTCTTTGCCGCCGTCGTGTGCAACACGGTGCTCTGCTTCGCCTTCGAGTCCTACCTCTCCAAGTACGTCGTCAGGCTCGTAAAGGGCCTCCAGCGCATGGCGCGCAGCCGTGGTCGAAAGGGGGCACGCAGGCGACACGCCGCCAGCAGCAGCAAGATGTACAAGGTCGTCGAACGGGGTATGGGCTTGGATGGCGAGGCGTAGCGATATGCACCAGCGCACAGATCGAGAGAGGTGATCGACAGAGCGAGAGAGAGAGGGAGAGGCAAAGATGGAGTCTGTACTTTTAGAATGGGTCGCTTCCCCCGCCACACAACTCGAACTCGTATACCAAAAGATCCTCGATCCATCGATCGACCGACCGACCGACCGACGCATCGACGTCGCAGAGAGGGTGCCAGCCCGTCGGCACCCTCTTACCAGCCAAAGATGCCGTCGGCGATGCGACCCATGACGCTCTTGTCGCGCGGCAGCTGCGACGCGTTGGCCGCCTCGCCCGACGACTTTGATGGCGTCCCTGCGCCTGCACCGGCACCACCGCCGGTCCCAAAGAGGCTGCCGGCGACGCGGAAGGGCGATCCAGCCAGACCAGAGGCGGTCGATGCCGAGGGGCGCATGGCCGACGCGCCCGAGATGACCGAGAGTGGCCGTCCGTAGGCGTGCTGGGTGGCCGACGAGGATCCCGCGCCGTTGTTGTTGGCCCCGCCTCCGTTGTGGGCGAGGGCGCCCGACGAAGGCGAGGTGGACAGCGACCTGCGGTGTTCGACCTGCAGCGACGAAGAGGAAGCCGAGGCAGCATTGCCGTTGTTGCCGTTGTTGAAGGCGCCGCCAAGGCCCGCACCCGCGGCGGCCCCGCCAGCAGCGTACGCTGACCCGGCCGCCGTACTGGGGATGCTGAGGGGCTTGGACCCGGCGCGGAACACCTCCTTGGTCCTGCTGCTCGGCACGATGTCCCTGCGCAGCGCGGCATCGACGCCGTTGGCTAGGCTGATCTGGTGGAAGTTTTCGTCTTCCCACCGCACGCCGACGATGCACGCGCCCGCCACAATCTCGCCGTTGCGGCGCAGTGCGTGGAGCGCCTGGAAGCTCGCCTCGTAGACGAGCCGCGTGCAGCACGGCAGGAAGGGCCCCGTCGGGTTGGCCTGCGCCTGGTCCTGCGCAGAGCCGCTGCCCGTGATGTCGATGGACTCGATCATCTCCACCCCGCCGATGCCCGCAAACAGCTCCAGCACCGCCTTTTCCATCCAGTGCGGGTAGCCGTACAAGAGCACGGTGCGCTGCGCCCGGTCCAGCACGGCGGCGCGGCCCGTCAGCGCCTCACCGGCGCGGCCTCCGTTGCTGCCACCGCCGTTGCCGCCAGGCGAGACGCCGGATGGGGTCACGGATCCACCGAGGCCGCTGCCACTTCCGAGTCCGGCGCCACCAGCAGCTCCTGCACCGCTGCCGCTGCCTGCACCGACACCGAGGCCCGCCCCGCCAAAGGACGAAAAGGAGCTGTTGCCGTAGAAGGCGGAGCCGGGTGAGGAAGGCTTGACGTCGTCGAGTATCTCCTGCGGCGGCGCATCGTCGTCGTCGTCTTCCATACCGGCGGCGAATGAGCTGGACCGCCCGCCGCTGGGGGGGCTGGTGGCCGCACGGAACGACCGGCCGGGCGAGAAGCTCGTGTCGCCCGAGCCCGCCATCCTCGACGCGGGAGTATCGGGTGCATTCACGCCGCCGCTGCTGGGCGCAGGCGTCATCGACTGGCGACCACCGCGCAGGCCGCCCGCACCGAAGATGCTCCCCCGACCGCCGCGCCATGCCCCGGGCCCCACGGATCCGGAGCGGCTGACTCCGTCAGAGTCGTCCCGCCTGTCGTTGAAGAAGCTCGAGCTGAAACGACCGACGGGAGACGACTGGTTGCGCGACGAGGACGAGGAGTCGTCTTTGGTCGACTTGGAGGCGGGCGTGCCGAAGGCGGTGCTGGCCTCGGCCTCGCCCTTTTCCGGCGACCCTGGCTCGAGCTGGCGGGCGGGCGAGCGGTAGGGCTGACGACAAGGCAAGCATAGAGGAGGGTAGAAAGGTGTCAGCATACTGGCTATGAGGGGCACACTGACAGTATACGGCGCGTTCGCAGAGGCGCCACTGCGGGGCTCACCTTGTCGCCTCGGACCTGGCTGAGGTAGCCTGGGACATAGCTCATCTGGGGCTGCTGGTTTTGCTGCTGCTGCTGGTAGGGCGAGCTGAACTGTTGGGTCTGCGGCTGGTTGCCGTATTGCTGCTGGCCCTGCGGCTGGAAAGGCTGCTGCTGTGGTTGCTGCTGCTGCTGCTGCTGGGGCTGCGACTGGCTTGCAAAGGACGGCGGGCCAAAGTTGTTTGGCTGGTTCTGGCCAAAGAGCCCCGGCTGCTGCTGCTGCTGCTGCTGTTGTTGTTGTTGTTGTTGTTGTTGAGGTTGCTGGAACGACTGGCCAAATCCGCCGCCCATCTGCTGGGAGGATGCTGTGCTGCTGCCAAAGGGGGCGCCGCCCGAGGACGAGGAGCCGAAGCCGGAGCCAAAGGGCTGCTGTGGTCGTTGCTGCTGCTGCTGCTGCTGGCCGAAGCCCGAGTTGCCAAAGAGACCACCGCTCTGCTGCTGCTGCGGCTGCTGTGGCTGGCCGAAGAGGCCGCCTGGCTGCTGCTGCTGCTGAGGGCCCTTGTTGAGGTCATTGAGGGAGAGGGGTCCGGGCGAGGAAAAGGCATTGCCAGAGGCACCCGGCGGCTGCTGCTGCTGCTGCTGCTGCTGCTGGTTGGCGTTGAAGAACGACATGCTGGGCGTGGCTATGCAGCCCCGTTGTGAGTGGCTGCGGAGACGAGATGGTGGTCGATGCGATAGAGAAGGTATGCGGGGGCTGCTTTCCTCCTGGATGTTGTTGAGTGTTGATCTTTGCGCGAGAAACGAGGAAGCCCAGCAGTTGCCTTTCGTCTGTCGGCCGGCTGGAGCGAGGACGGTGGGAGAGGCCAGGCCAGGCCACGCCGGCCAGGCCAGCCCAAGGCAGGCGCAGGCGCAGGGCGGCATGCACAGGGCGATCACCATCTGGGCGCGCCACCCTGGCTACGACCAAGACTTTGACTGCCTCTCTGCCTCCACACGCCCTGCTGGCTGGCCGGCCGCCCGGCAAACTTGACTGCGAGCGGCGTCGCCGCCACCCGTACGTTGTTGGCTCCCCGCTGCTGAGCCGCTCGACTCGAACGACGCCACCTTCGCCGACGACGGCCGCCCTGCTCACCGTCCCACGACCACATCACACTCCCTCGACCGGACAATCTCACCGCTCTTCGCCCCCTCCACCCACTTCATCAGCATGTCGCCTGCCGCCACCGCCTCTGCGTCCCAATCGCCCCGGTCAATCGTCATCGTCGGCGGCGGCATCGTCGGCGCGTCAATCGCCTACTACCTCTCCCGCGCCACAGCAGCAGCGGCAGCAACAGCAGCCGCGGCCGCATCTAGACCCCGCATCACCCTGGTCGAGGCATCGGCCGCTCCCGCCCCAGGCGCCTCTGGCAAGGCCGGCGGCTTCCTCGCGCTCGACTGGCACGGCGCCGCTACTGCCAGCTTGGCAGCGCTCAGCTTCAAGCTGCACCGCCAGCTCGCGGATCAGGACAACGGCGCGGAAAAGTGGGGCTACCGAGAGGTCGAGACGTGGCAGGTCAACGTCGACTCGTCGCTCAAGGAGCGCAACGCCAAAAGGACAAAGGGCTCGCCCATTCAGTGGCTGGACCAGGACATTGTCAAGTCGACGCAAAACATGGGAGGCAGCGGGACCACTGCCCAGGTCACGCCGCGCAAGCTGACGCAGCACCTGGTCGACGAGGCGCAGGACGCGGGCGTCGAGACCTTCTTTAGCACCCGCGCCACCGGGCTCGAGTTTGACGACGCGGGCAAGGTCACCGGCGTCAGGGTGGCGGCGACCCAGGGTGGCAACGAGCGGACCCTCGAGGCGACCGATCTGGTGCTGGCAGCGGGGCCTTGGACGGGCAGCCTGGTGACAAGCCTCTTCCCGCGCAAGCTGATGCCTTCGCACCTCAAAGGGGCCGCCTCGATCGATGGCTCGCGCGCCCACAGCGTCATCCTCGAGTCGCCGCCGGCCCATCCGCTCTCTGCCGATTGCCTCTTCACGGAAATGGCCTACGGTGCTGGCGGCCGCAGCGCCGGTGCGCCCGAGCTGTACTGCCGGCCCGACGGCACCGCCTACGTCTGCGGCGGCTCCGACGACGTCCCGCTGCCCGACCTGGCCGACGATGTCGGCTTCGACGCCAAGAAGGTGGATGCACTCATCGAGCAGAGCCGCATCCTGTCGCCCTCATCGCTCGACGTCGACAAGGGCGCCAAGGTGGTGGCGAGGCAGGCGTGCTACCTGCCCATCAGCAACCGTACGGGCAATCCGATTGTCGGTGGCAAGGACGGCGTCTACGTGGCGGCGGGCCACAGCTGCTGGGGCATCACCAACTCGCTGGGCACGGGCAAGGTGCTCGCCGAGCTGCTGCTGGACGGCAAGGCGACCAGCGCCGACATCCGCAGCCTGATGCCGCAGTAGCAGCGGAGACCCGCATCGTAGATAGGTGGCCCTATGCCCGTCCGGTCTCTGTCGATAGAGCGTCCTCGTCCAACTAAGGCAGGCATGTCGAGAGAATGTGTGAACTGAAGCCACAGAGGGATCCCGAACCGGTTTGCCGCGGCGACGAGCGTCGACGAGCGTAGTAGCGATGGTGGTGGTGAGGAGGAGGAAGAGGCGAAGGCGAGCTGCGCCCGTGGGAAAAGCCCGTCGCGACGGGAGGATGTGGAGGGGTGAAAAGGCGCGGCGAGGCTGTCAGGGTGATGAGACAGAGGAGGTCGGGGCTCAGCCACGCCTCGCCTCCTGTCGCAGCGCTCGTCTTCCTTTGCGCCCACCACCACCACCACCGAGCTTACCGTGCCTCTTTCACGAGCCCGGCCAAACATCCTCTCCTCTTCATTACTCCGCAACGCTCGATCCTGATCCTCCCCACGACCGGTCGCCATGGACGAGGAGGCGGCGCTCAAGGCCGAGATTGCCAAGCTCACCGGTGCCATCAGCAGCCACAGGCATACCGCAGCATCTTCTTCCAGCGGCCCAGCGTACGGCTATGCGCCATACAGAGGTCGTGGCAGGGGCAGAGGCGCTACTAGCTATCCTTACTCGGACAGGGGGGCGAGCCGGGGCCGCGGCCGAGGACGAGGCGCGCCACTTCCGGCCCGCAACCGGACCCTCATCCTCAACGATCCAGCAGCGAGCAAGGCGACAGCAGCGGCGACGATGGCAATGGCGTCCACACCAGGCGACGGCACCGACTCTGCCTCGAAACCGGCCTCAAGCCTCAGCAATGACAGCGCGATGCAGAGCGCCGACTCGACCAACAACGACGGCGGTGCAGCTCCCTCAGCAGCAGCAGCGTCCTCGGACGGCTGGATCAAGCGCAAGACGACCCACAACATGAGCCTGGTCAGCTCCTCGACCTTTCAAAAAACGTGAGCACTGCATGCGCCGTATGCCGGCTGTCCCGATGCCCTCTGCTGACCGTACCCTGCCTGCCCTTTTTGATCGCCGCCAACGAAGCGAGCCGGCCCGCCTCGCCGCCATCGCCGCGACGCAGACCGCCAAGGCCGAGGCGAGGGCCAAGGCCAAGCAAGAGGCCGAGCAGCGCAAGTCGGCAAAGTGGCACGCTTCGTCGGCCGCCGCCGCGAAAAAGGGCCGCGGCAAGGCGGGCGACGCCTCGGTGCGTCGGGGCGACAACATGGGCGAGGTCGTCATCGACGGCGTCGTCTTTGAGTTCGACCCGAGCGGCACCAAGCTCGTCAAAAAGGCCGTTCAGCCCCCGTCGGACGCTTCCGCCGACGCCGGCGCCGGCAGCTCGACCTCTGACGCGGCGCCATCGTCGGCTGCGGCATCGACGGCCACCCCACTGCGCACCTCGATCAACGGCCAGGCCTACGTGCGCACAAAACGCGGCAACCTGGTCAGCGCCGAGCTAGTGGCCAAGAAGCGCGCGCAAAAGGAGCAGCAGGCCAAGCTGCGACGCCTCGCGGCCATGGGCAAGCAGATCGGCGAGCTGCAGGGCGCCAGGTACGCCGGCCGCAAGAAGGACAAGCGAGGCAACATGACGCTCGACAATACGAAGCCCAAGGGCCTGTGCGCCTTTTTCAACAAGACCGGTGAGTGCAGGCAGCGGCGGCGGCGGCGGCGGCAGCAGCAGCGTCCGTCGGTCGACCGTGGCACGCGTGACATCTTGAACACCCGGGCCCTCCTCCTGCTTTGAACCTTTCCATCCCCCGAAATGCAGGACAATGCAAACGCGGCCTGTCGTGCCCGTTCATCCACGACGTCAACAAGATATCGCTGTGCCCGCGCGCGCTGCGGCCCAACGGCTGCCAACTCCCCGCAGGCACCTGTCCGCTGTCGCACAACCCGACGCCGGAGCGAGTGCCGCACTGTGTCCACTACCTCCGGACAGGCCGGTGCCGCAACGGCGACGACTGCGTCTACACGCACTCGGACAGGCTCGCCGATGGCCTCGACACGCCGGTCTGCGACGACTTTAGCCGGCTCGGCTGGTGCGAGCGGGGCAAGGAGTGCACGCAGAGGCACACGTGGGAGTGTCCCGAGTTTGCAGCCGATGGCAAGTGCGAGAGGAAGGGATGCCGGCTGCTCCACGTCATCCGCGCCAGGGCCGACGGTGGTGGCCCGTCTTCGAGGCCGGCCGCTGCCGCCGACGGCGATGCACAGGAGCCCGAGGGCATGCAGGACGGCGACCTCTTTATGAGGGACGACGCGGCGGCCGACGGCGAAGACGACGCGGAAGACGAGGATGGCGAGCGGGACCGCGCTGTCGGCAAGCGCAAGAGGCCGCTGCTCGAAGGTCAGGGCAGCGGCGTCGATGACGACCACGACGACATCGAGGGCGCCTCGCTGTCTGCCGATGAAGGCGTCTCGTTCCTCTCTGGCGGACCTTCGAAGCGCAAGCGACGGGGCAAGGCGTTTTCGGGGCAGAAGGACTTTATCTCGTTTGCCGACGAGGACGAGGACGGAGGGGAGGCGAGCGAGGATGAGGAAGAGGATGAGGGCGACGCAGGTTCGGCTCCCGGAGGCGACGACGAGGAGGAGGAAGATGACCACGCGTCGGTGGAGAGCGAGGACGCTGAAGTGAGCGACTCGGAGCTGGACCGTTCGAGCGGAGAGGACGACGAAGAAGAGGGGGAAGATGAAGGAGACGACGACGACGACGACGCGGACGATGCCGACGCCACGTCGGACCACGGCCCTGAGCCGACACCAGACGCAAAGGTACAGTACCGCGGCCGGGCCGACGCCGACGAGGATGATGATGGCAACGACGACGACGACGATCAGCTCGTCGAGAGCTTCCTGTGAGAATGACGGGCGACCCCACCTGTAGGCCATCGGGTCGGATGACGCCGAAGAGCAAATAGCACCGTAGCAATCATGTACGCCGTCACCCTCGACACCGCACTACGTACGGTACTCTGGTTGAGCCGGCCTGCTGCTCAGCTATGGAACTCGCGACGTGCGACTAGCGTGGGGATGTCATGTCATGGATCGGAACCTTGCTTGTCGTCGAGTTGGGTCCGCGCGAGAAGAGAAGACGTAGGCGGGATATCGACGTTGGCGAGTGAGGGCCAGGCGAGGTGGGGAGGCCGCGCCGCGGCTGGGCCGGCCGGATATTGGCCGACAAATTGGCCGCCTTTCCAAGCGGCCCCCTGGCCTGGCTGCTTTCGCTTTTTTTGCTCGGCCCTGCGGCCCTCCGGCCTGCCCCCTCACTTCCTCCTCGGAGGTCGCTGAGCCGCTGCACGCTCCACCCTCGACTTGGTAAGCTCGCCATCGACGACGACGACGACTGACCAACGAGCAGCTGGGCGAAAGCATGCGATGACGAGCCGCGCTATCGGCGCAAGCTAGACGAGTGCCGAGATGCCCGCTGCGTGGCTCAACCTGACATCCTGTACGTCTGCCTGCGCCGCCACGGCCCCTCGTCGGCCGGCATCAACCCGATGAGGTGGAGGAGCATCGCTGCGATGGTCTCGGTAGCTGCCGTCGAGCCCCCTCCGACGCTCCCTCGCTCCCCCACTTCCTTCGCGTTATCACGTATACCTAGGGTCACCACCTCGTCGGTTGTCGTCGTCTGGTGCGCTTGGAGCTCGCGGCGCAACAGCCGAGCAAAGCCGAGCGTCTCTACGTGATACAGAACATACGATGCTGCTAGTGTGGTCTCGCGAGCGAAGCGCGGTTGATGCATGGTCAGTGCAGAAGGACGACCTACCGACAGCGGGAAGCAAAGAATGCTGCGCCTAGGATGCCGGTCTGCAAAGACCTCGAGGCCTCCTCTGTCGTTTAAAGCGCCCGGGCCCGCGGTCCACTCCCTCGACCTGCTCGCCATCCTCTCCCCCCCTCCTTCGTCCCCCTCTTTGCCTCCTCCGGACCTCCGCCAACGATGGTCGTCTATCGCGACGACAAGAGCCTCCCGCTCTGGGAGGCCGCCGGCCAGCTCCCCACCTACGAGACCGCCGCCTCCTCGACGGGCATCGACGCTCGCCGTCGCCCCATGGCGGGTCGCATCCTGCTCAAGACGACGTTTGTCGCGCTCCTCGGCTTCCTTAGCCTTGCATCGCTCGTCTCGTTCCACTCGTCCTCGAGCCTCGACGGCGGATACCGCCCCACGGCCAATCCGCACCTCCAGGAGGTCTTTGCCCGCTCCCTCGACCGATGCAGGCAGGTCGCCGCGCCCGCCGGTCCGCCGCCGGGCTTCCACGACCGCACCGTCAGCGACCGCTTCGAAAAGGGCACCCGCGACATTCTCGTCCGCAACGCCACCATCTGGACCGGCGAGGATGACGGCACCCAGGTGCTCGAGGGATACGACGTCCACGTCAGCAAGGGCATCATCCAGAAGATCGAAAAGACCAGCCACGCCGCCGATCGCCAGCACGCCGACAAGGACGTCGAGGTCATCGATGCCGCCGGACGCTGGCTCACGCCCGGCCTGGTCGACATGCACGTCCACCTCGCCATCAGCAACACGCCCAGCCTCAGCGCCACCGAGGACACCAACGTGAGTCCAGCAGCGCTGCGCGAGAGCTTTGGCCGCTGTCCGACCAGCCCGTCTGCCGTATCGCTTTGCCGCCCTGGCGCTCTGCTTCCGCCGGCCAGCGCCTCGAAAGGGCAGCAGAATCGCTTCGGTTGTTGTATCAGTGTTCAGCGCGGTCCTACCGAGCGCTCGCTGACACTTGCCGACCCTTCCCCCTGTTCCTACCTCTGCGCGGCCCCCGTTCGGCACAGTCGATCGGCGCAAACATCAACCCGTGGCTGCGGACCGCGGACGCCATGAACCAGCAGGACACGGCGTTCCGCACGTCGATCGCCGGCGGCGTCGTCGCCGGCCTCGTCCTGCCCGGCTCGGCCAACAGCATGGGCGGCCAGGCTTTCCCCATCAAGTACCGCCCCGTCTCGACACACATCCCCTCGGACCGGATCATCGACCCTCCGACGTCGCTCACCCGCCTCGGTCCGGCCCGCAGCAACTCGTCATCGCTGAGCGCGGCCGACACCGAGAGGGAGCTCTTGCAGACGGGCATGGCGCGCAACGACAGCAGCTCGAGCTTCCGCCACATGAAGATGGCCTACGGCGAGAACCCGCGCCGCGTCTACTCCAAGACGCGCATGGACGAGGCGTGGGACATGCGCCAGATCTTTGACGAGGCCACGACGCTCAAGAACCAGCAGGACGCCTTCTGTGCCAAGGCCCAGTCGTTTGCGGCGCTCCACGGCGCCGACGCCGCGCCCATGGCCGAGGCCGACGCCACCTTCCCGGACAGCCTCCGCCTCGAGGCGCTCGTCGACCTGCTCCGCGGCAAGCTGCTGCTCAACACGCACATCTACACGTCGGCCGACTTTGACGCCATGATCCGCCACTCGCACGAGTGGAAGTTCCCCATCGCCTCGTTCCACCACGCCCAGTCGGCCTACCTCATCCCCGAACTGCTGCGCAAGACCTACGGCAACTCGACGCCCGCCATCAGCATCTTCCAGGCCAATCACTACTACAAGCAGGAGAGCTACGCCGGCACGCCGCTGGCGGGGGCCATCCTGGACTCGTACGGCATCGTCCCCATCTACAAGAGCGACCACCCCGTCACCGACTCGCGCCGCATCCTCAACCAGGCGGCGCAGGCGCACCACTTTGGCCTGCGGGAGTCGGTCGCGATGCGCTCCGTCATCACGGCGCCGGCCGAGAAGCTCGGCCTGGGCCACCGCCTCGGCTACGTGCGCAAGGGCTGGGACGCCGACCTCGTCATCTGGAACAACCACCCGCTCGCCATCGGCGCCACGCCCGCCGAGGTCGTCGTCGACGGCATCCCGCAGCTCGGCCGCGACGCCCACGTCCCCGCGCCCTTCTTCCCCGAGGACGCCGAGCGGCGCGGACGCAAGGCCGCCCCGCCCGCCCCCGCCTCGGCCAACTACACCGAGGCCATCGAGCGCGTCAAGGCGTCGACCGAGGCCATCCTCACCTACCAGACCGATCCGTTCCCCACGGCGCGCGAGGCCGTCGCCGGATGCACCGTCCTGCGCAACGTGTCCAAGGTCTACTCGAAGGCCAAGGCGGGCCAGGACGGCGCGAGCAGGTACACGTCGATCCAGGCCGTCGATCTCGGTTCGGGCGGCGGCGTCGTCGTCGTCGAGGGCGGCAAGGTCACCTGCCAGGGCCACGGCGACGACTGCGCGTCGGCCTGCGCGTCGCCCGCCTCGGAGCTCGACATTCGCGGCGGCGTCGTCACGCCCGGTCTGAC
>NW_006920887.1:450562-455678 GCF_000417875.1 Pseudozyma flocculosa PF-1
CGGCATCTCGGTGCGCTTCGACACGGGCGCCCGCACCGTCCTCGACGACGGCGCCGTCAAGGAGGAAGAGGTGGCCGTCCACGTCACCCTCAACCACAACAGCAACGCCCCCAGCGTCTCGGAGCAGATCGCCTGGATCCGCCAGCTCCTCTCGGGCCTCCCCGCCGGTGCCGCCCCGGCCGACGCCTCGGCCGCCGCCGTGTGGGCCAAGGTGGCGCGCGGCGAGCTGCCCCTCGTCGTCACGGCGCTCAAGGCGTCGCAAATCGCCACCCTCCTCAAGCTGGCCGACTCGTTCCCCTCGCTCCGCCTCGTCCTGTCCGGAGCGACCGAGGCCCACCTCGTCGCCGCCGACCTCGCCAAGCGCAAGGTACCCGTCATCCTCATCCCGCAGACCTGGCCCCGCACCTGGGACGAGCTGCAGGGCCTCGTCGGCCCCCCGCTCACCGCATCCACCACGCTCAGCGCGCTCCTCGACGCCGGCGTCAAGGTCGCGCTCAAGATCGAGGAGGGCTGGCAGGCCTCGACGCTCCTCTTTGACTCGATCCGCGCCGCCCTCGAGACCGACGGCAAGGTCGACAAGAGGGACGCCCTCGGCCTCGTCTCGTCGGCCGTCGAAGACGTGCTCGGCCTCCAGCCCGAGGACAGCATCGTCGTCTGGGACGGAGAGCCGTTCGAGTACGGCGTCAAGGCCGTCGCTGTCGCCGGCCACAACGGCCTCGAGATGATCGTCTAAGCAGTATAGCCTGACGGACCTCGCACGGCGGCGGCGAGGGCCCCGAAACGACGATGGGCCGAATCGGCGCCGCATCTTGTATCCTAGCGTGCTTTGCTTATGTTCGCCTCTTGTGATGTGCCGTCGTCTATTTTGAGCCTGTTGTCGCAGCGCCCCTGGTGCTCGTGCCGTATGCTTGTGCCGTCTTGAGCCTGTTGTTGCATGGTGTGCTGGCCGTCCCGTCTTGAAGCGTTTCCAGCGTGCTGTTGCAAGCAGGCCCCTGCTGCTCGCGACGTGATGCAAGCTCAATCATCATCAGCTCTTTGAAACTCGGACACAGCCCTGGATCTAGTACTGCTGAAACCTCAAGGACCAAAGATGACTGCAACAAGGACTACCGTCCCCATCACCCCACTGCATGCCTGCACTACCAAAACGGCCGTGCACTTGACCCAGGAAGATCTTGACCTGATCCTTGGCTTGATCCAGGACCTGCATAGCCGCATTGAGAACCTCAAGGCGGACAATCTTGACCTGCTTGGCACCGTTGAAACACTCATCAGCGAGCTTTTCGGCTTCCGACAGCGCCCTTGAGTGGGATCAGCCAGAGACCTCCGCCCGCAAGCCTCTCAAGCAGGCAGATTCACTGATCGACAACTCCCCACAGATGTGGAGCCCTGGATGGTCGATGGCAAATGGTATAGGTCCCACAAGTGGATGCGAACTTGTCCTCAGCAAAATGTCAAGCCGCAAGGCAAGGAAGCTGTCGACAGCTGTGTAACGGTCGACCTGGCGGTGCGCAGAAGATTGTCCAAGGGGCGGAGAAGTCTCTGCGCGTCGGAGGGCGATCGCTTCAGTGCTCACGTCAGAGGCGCGAGCGAGGTTCGGGAACGGCGGGTTGATACCGAGGGCAACTGTGAGCACCGTTGGCAGGCGTCCACGGTCAAGGATGACTACGGAAGTGAGCTGGCGTGGTGATCTGTCGATAGACGTCGCAATTGCTAGACAACGGTAGCCTTGGGCTCTCACGTCGATGGAAGACGAGCAAGCGGTGAGGACTGGTATTGACTAGACTGGATGAGGGCATCCAGTCTACCAACGCAGAGGAGGACTAGGCTATATACTGTCTACCTACGGCGTCGAGGCATCTCTGCCTCGACCAATCAGGAATGGCCTCTATTGTCCTATTGTCCTCCATTGTCATCCCAAGGCGTTGCTCCTAGGTGGGATGCCACCGACGTGGCCGAGGCCTAGTCCTTGGCCCTCGGAGCGGATCCGAGGAGTCCTCCTGCCAGCAGGAGCAACTGCGGATCCGCTAGGTGCGTGCCGACGCTGCCCCGGCGCGCAGAGGATTGCTGGCGGCCAATGATTCCTCTCCGCGGCCGCGCGGAGAGAATTCACCTTGGCTCCAGAAATCCTCTGCCCCGCTGGCCCGCGCCGCTCAGCCCCGATTGGGCCAGGGCTGTGACAAGCTGTATCCCAAATCAAGCCAATTCTGGCATCCCATTGTGCCCAGAGGATCTCCTCACTGTGGCTGCAGACCCTGCCACTACAGGCCATGAGGCAGAAGAGGAGCTGGCCATCATTGATTGACCCAGCAGTGTGGTTCCAAGTTGCCTGGAGGGCCCTACATGGACCTGTCAGCTTGACCTGCCAGTTGGTGGTCTAGCTGGTGCAACAGTCTTTTTCCCACACCTTGCCCACTTCAGAACTTGGCCTAACATGTCACTCACTGTCAGGGTAAGATCAGGTTGCTTGAACCACAGACTCAACTGCACCCCTCTCCCTCTGCCTGATGCAGCAAGCACAGCGAAGCCTCGCCACCCTGAGGCCGAGCAAAAGCTTGGCAGGCCAGCCAGCCTACCCCTCCAGGTCAGGGCAGCCAAAAAAGGCCCGGGAAAATAAAAGATATTCCGAGCTGCCAGAATCGAACTGGCGACCTATGGTGGTCAATCTAGAGCCCGTTCAAGGGCTACTCCGCTTACAAACCATCGCTCTTCCATCTGAGCTAAGCTCGGTGGTGTTGTTGGAAGGCCTGAGTATGCAAAATATGAAGGGTTATCGTTTGGTGAACCGGTGGTGCAGGTGGGGAGCCACCTCGCGCGGCCGAGGGGCGCCCGAGTGCGGGTGCGGACGCGCGGACGGACGCCCTGTTGCCTTATGCTCAGCCACAGGACCGACTGGCAAGTTCTTGACAGCCATCAGAGAGGTAGATAGGACGTGCTATGACCCATGGAAAAGATCACCTGGATATTGCAAGCAAAAATACCGGAACAGGACTGAGCTCGCCGCTGACGAGCGACGACGAGGAGCTGTTGCATTTTCCTTGATTGGGGGGCGACAACAAGGTCCATCGGTCCGGTCCGGACGGCCAGCTTAGCCTTATACGGTACAACGATTGACGGCGGCCGTGGGGATGTCGTCTGCCCATCAGCTGGTGGTCCTGGATTGGTACCGAGATGCTGGGTGCCGCGTAGCTAGCCTAGCATCTCACTCACGCCTCGCCTTTGCCAGCCGAGTGGGTCTAGTAGTGCAAGGACGATGATCCTGACTCACAGCAGAGCACGCAGAGCGAGATCATCAGCTAGTTAGTCGATTCCTTAGTCTTCGCGAACAATGGTACGCGGTGCTGACGCCTGGTTTGGGACGTCGCTCCCGGACCGATGCGAGGCACGACTCGAGACGCGCTTCATCGACGAGTGCTGCGTTAGGATGGGTGGGACGCCTGCGCCGCGGAGCGAAAGCACACGTGCAAATCCGAGCGGGACCGCCGGTCGTCTGCCCGCCCGTCTATCTACATATGCGTGTCTCCGGCGAAAGTGTGCGGTCCTCGGACCGACCTGCCGACCGCGAAGCAGCCTTGGTCGCAGCTAGGAGACGAACAAAGAGGGTGCCCACTACGGTAGGCGCTCGACCGAGAGCGGTTCGGGCCGACCAGGTGCGGGGATGGGCGAGCCCAAGCCTGGAGGATGTTGCTGATGGTGGTTGCTCCGAAGGCATCGTCGTCGACGCCCTTACCGACACCGTAGATCCGCAAGCAAGGCAGACGGCAGGTGCCTGCGCCTTCAGCGCCGCCGAGAGACAAGACTCTGCCACGGCCGGTCTTGTGGCTTCGTCGGAGGCATCAGGCATCAGACGGGCGCGGCCATGGTGGTAGGGAAGCGCTTCACCCCGGCGCTCCGTTGCGGTGCTGGAATTCTTTGCAAATGTTCTTCTGTGTCGAGCTGCTGCTGCTGCCGCCGCCGCTGCAGCCGTTGAATGGTGCTCCGCCCTGCGTACATACGTCCGTTCATGGCAGCACCC
Source organism: Pseudozyma flocculosa PF-1 (assembly GCF_000417875.1). Classification (NCBI taxonomy): domain Eukaryota; kingdom Fungi; phylum Basidiomycota; class Ustilaginomycetes; order Ustilaginales; family Ustilaginaceae; genus Pseudozyma; species Pseudozyma flocculosa. The sequence continues at coordinate 454,578 of NW_006920887.1, forward strand.
ACCGTCGAAGCATGTCCTCGGCCATGGCTCGCCACTTCCAAGGAAAAAAGCTGCTGGACCGGAGCGAGAGCGAATGCACGCAATCTTGCCCGACTCTCGCGGGGCCGTGCGGGGTCGATGGTCATCTACATACTCGGACGCGCTGCGGTACGTACATAGATTCAGCGCCGTGGCCGAGCACGCGGAAGCAACCCGGGACGGTGCGGAGCGCGAGCTCGCCGAAGAGCAGGCGAGCGATGGTCGCCTCAGAGTTACCGGTATGAAAGAAGGGTGGCACGGTCAGTGTTCCAGCGACGGCGAGCAGTCGTATCCGTGCGCCGGTCGACGGTCAAGACCGACCCGACTGACCTGCCCTACATGGCTCGTCGGAGATCCGCGAGCAGAAAGGCAGGGCAGGATGTCGATCTTTTGATTCACGGCCGTGATGGTGGCGACTGGCCTGCGGCGCGCCCGGTCGAGCAGCTGCTGCCTAGCCTGATAGCCTGCCCGCTATCGGCTCTTGGGTTCGGCACGCCGCCGACAGGACTGCAGGTCACGTAGGTCGACACCCGCCGTCGTCAACTGGCTACCTTCGTTGCTATTCAAGGGATACCGTGGCCTAGGCCCGAGGAGCAAGAGGAGGTGGTAGAAGACTTCCAGGAAGCAGCGGTGGCAAAGGTCGCAGCAGAGGTTGCAAAGGTCGCAAGGAGTACTACTCTCTGTAGTTAGCGACGAGGCCGGCTGGCCGTTCCAAAAAAAGGCCGGTCGGAGGGCGCACCACAGCGCAGCTGCGTGGGGGAAGCGGAGGCCGCAGGCGGACAGGCAGCAGCAGGAGCCACCCCGGTACTCTGGGACTCAAGACGAGGCGTGCGGGCGTGCGAGGGGTGCGTCGTGCGCTGCCTGGCCTGCCATGGCCGAGAGTAGGCTGCCAGGCGAGAGAGAGGCAGGGAGAGAGGTCCAAGCCAGGCCGGGGCCAGCACTTCCTGGCCTGGCCTGCACCCGCACCCTGGCTGGACACGGTTGCGCCTAGGCAGGCCAGGCCAGGCCAGGCCAGGCGGGCGAGAGGCGAGCACGAGGCGAGGCGGCAAGAGAGGCGTGGGCGAGGCGGGCGAGGCAAGCCGG
>NW_006920887.1:455698-458198 GCF_000417875.1 Pseudozyma flocculosa PF-1
GGCCAGGCCAGGCGGGCGAGAGGCGAGCACAGGCAGCGGGCAAGAGAGGCTGGGCGAGCGGGCAGGCAGCAGCCCCCCTCCCCCCCCGGCAGGGCAGCCAATCAAATCCGCATCGCTCGCTCGCTCGCCCGTTCGCCCGCACGCCCGCTCGCCCGCTCGCCCGCTGCCTGGCTGCCCGCCGACCGATCCACTTCCAGCCAACCATCGTCCATCATCAATCCAACCCTCGACGTTCTCTGCCCTTTTGTTCGCGGCCGTCTCTCGCCTCCTTTGCTTTCGACTTCTCTTGGCCCACCGTCAGCTAGCATCCCCGCCATCGCCATCGCCATTGCCGTCGCCATCGCCACCGCAGCTACCCCGTCCATACACGACAACGACCAGCCGCCGCGCAGCCGCCTGCGGGACGAGAGGCGCGACCAACCACCCAGGCAGTCAGGGCGGCGCCGCCGACGACTACACCATCACCACCACGGGCAAGGGGTCATTCACGCCTAGCACAGCACTTCGCACTTCCACGCGCAGCAACGCTATTGCTTCCCATCGGTGCATTCCACGACCGTCATCGGGCAGCACATTTGGCCCTACCTGCGCCCTCGAGCGCTGTCTCTGTCGGTTTCAGTCAAAAAGTCTCTGCTGCTCGAGGCTTGACAAGCCGCAAAGCAGAGACGACCCGGGCCCGCTGCCGTTCAGGCCTGCCTCGGCCTCTGCCTGCCTCGCTCGCTCGCTCCGCCCACTGATTGGACCGAGTGAGCTCATCTCCTTTGCCCCGCCCTGAACCCCGGGCCGACGACCATGTCGGAAAAGTCGACGTTCCTCTCGCCATCCATGTCGCCGTCCTCGTCCTCGTCCGGCGGCAACGCGCCGCCACCATATCGCTTCCACCAGCTGCCCCAGACGCCCACCGGGTCCCGCACCCCTTCGCGGCCAGGCTCGCCCCCGCATGGCGGCAGCGTCCCTAGCCCGGGCGGCGTCCCGGGCACCTTTGTGCTCAACCTCGGCAAGTACGGCGGCTTCTACGTCATCCGGATACCGACGTCCCTCCAGCGCGTGCTCGGCCTCTTGCTGCGGAGGTGGAAGACACTCGTCTTTGTAGCGCTCTTTGGCACCCTCGCTGCCTTTGGTATCTTTGGCGCCATGTCGACCGAGTGGCGCGAGATGACCTACTACCGGTGAGTGGGCGACCGTCGAGCCGTGCCCCAGGAACCCTCCCGTGCGCTCTCCAAGGTTCCGCTGCGCTGACGACCGGCCACTCCGACTCTCGTTTCTCGTTCCTCTCTGCCCATCCTCGCCCTCTCGCTCCCCATCTCTTCACCTCGCAGCGTCGACCCGTACCCGATCATCTCGCATGGCATGAAGCCGGGGGCGTCGAGCCCGTTTCGCTCGGCGGCGCCGCAGCGGCCCATTGTCCCTCCCAAGTTCTCGGCATGCCTCGGTCCCAAGGGCGTGCCCGTCCCGCGCGCGCCCCTCGAGACCTACGACACGCCCGACAGCCACCCCATCCCGCTGGTGGGCAGCTACGAGGCCGCCGGCATGGACCCGACCAAGTGCATGACCTACCGCGCCCGCTACGAGATGTATACCGACGATGCGCTCGGCATCACCTACCGCAAGGACCCCGAGGAGATCGAGGACCTGCTGACGCAGCTCGACGACTACGACGACGATCCGGACAATGTCAAGCCGATCAAGAAGGCCAAGTCCAAGGCCAGCGCCGACGGCAGCGACGACGGCGAGGTCGATTCTGCCTCGGACGGTGCCGGCGAAGCGGACGGCTCGGCGGCCTCGCAGCAGGCCTTTGGCGCCAAGTCGCAGAGCGGCGACAAGCCGAAGCGGCAGAAGAAGAAGAAGGTTGACCCGCTCTACGGGCCCGAGAAGCCGGCGGGCATGAGCGAGGGCGACTGGGAGCGCCACCTGCGCGACCGGCTGTGGCGGGCCAACCTGCAAAGCGAGGAGCTCGGCCCCAGCAGCTACCCGGACTGGAAGGCGCTGATGGACGCCTGCTATGAAAAGCGCACCCACGACCGCGGCATGGCCGGCGGCGTCGACCGCTTCGACCCGCACTCGAGCGTCGTTGGAGGCGATGACGACGAGGGCAGCAGCGGCGGCGGCGGCGGCGATAGCAGCAGCAGCGGCGGCAGTGGAAGCAACAAGCGCAAGCACCACCGCACCACGCCCGAGACCAAGCGGACCGCCCTAGTGATGCGCGCCTACGAGGGCTACCCGTGGCGCGAGGACGACATCCTCAACATGCGCGCGCTCATCAGCGAGCTGTCGCTCAACAACCCCAACACGCCCTACGACATCCGCATCCTGGTCGAGGTCCACGGCCGCCACCTGGCCGTGTTCACGTCGGAGTGGGACCGCCTCAACGTGCTCCGCTCGAGCGTGCCGCGCGAGTTCTGGGGCATGGTCGAGCTGTGGACCGAGGACGAGATGTGCGCCCTCTACCCGGGCCTGCCCGGCAAGTTCCTCAACCACATGATTGCCCAGAGCTCGTACC
>NW_006920887.1:463198-472651 GCF_000417875.1 Pseudozyma flocculosa PF-1
GGCACCAGTGCCGCGTCGAACCGCAAGCACGCGCAGCGCCCTCTCTCGCTCAGCCTCTCCACCGGGCGGGCCTCTCCAGCGCTATCGTCCGACTCTCACGACGGAGCTGATCATTTCCGGCGCCCGTTCGCCGCAGGTGGCGAGCAGGGTCAGCCCGCCGCTCCTCATCCTAGGAGGCTGGCCACCCTTCGGCGAGCTGTGCTCGATAGCCTCGACCAGGTGGCGATCGGATGCAAGGACGCCAACCTCGAGCTCGAGCAGCTGGCCGATGGCGAAGAGCTGAGTCTGCTCAAGGACATGTACGCCCTCGACGCGTCGCCGGTCGATGCCGGTTCCGAGGGCGACCTGACGCACCAAGAAGACACTTCCATCTCCTCGATCGGGCCGGTGACCGAGCACGACCGGCCGACGGCCTGGGCCGCCACGTTGCCGCGAAGTGCTGCCGCTGCCAGCGCCAGCAAGCGGCCATCCGTCGACCTAGCCCGCACCGGCTCGCTGCGCAGCGACGATGACGGGTGGTCCCGCGGCGTTGTCAGCCCAGTGGGGCGCAAGCGCCTGTCGCTGCTCAGCGACGGGCTCCCAGCGGCGATGGGCGCAACGACGCCAGGACCCCACTATGACCGGGCGGCTGGCGCATCGTCGTCAGCGTCGAAGAGGGAGAGTCTCATCTCAGAGGGCCAGCCAAGCACCTACCGCTCGCCGCGGCTCAGCTACGTGACGGAAAAGTCGGCGACGCCCGGACCCAACGAGTCGGCCGCCTCGAAGCGCCTGAGCTACATCTCTGCCTCTTCCGCTGCCGCCTCGGTCGGGCCCAAGTCGCCCGTCTCGAACGCATCGCCGTTCCGGGCCGGGTCGCCCTTCGGCCTCTACGCCAGCCCTTCGTCGCGCAACGGCGAGGCGAGGAGCAACCGGACGAGCATCGTGGGTCCCAACAGCATCTTCGGTCCGACTGCGCCCCCAGAGGAGGTACTGGACCCTCAGACGCTGCTCGGCCTCAAGAACCGCTTTGAGCGGATGCACCTCGCCAGGCGCAGGGCGCTCTGCCATCTGCTTGCCCTCGAGTTCCCGCAGACAGAGGACGCCATCGGAAAGGAGAAGAAGGCCGCTCTCGACGTGGCGGACTGCTGGGAGCTCCCTTGCCGTCGCATGGCAGATCTCGCCGACCTTTTCGCTCGAGAAGCGCGGGCTGCCATGGCCACGCTCAGCGACGAGATGGGCATGGCATTTGGCACAGCGCTGGCCACGGGCGGCAGCGGCAAGCGGTCGGCTTCCGGAGAGGGTCAGAGCGGCCATCTTGCGCCGCCGTCAGTCAGCGAGGTTGATGGCAGGGCCGCATCGCGCGCCTCGTCTGGTATCACTGGGCATCTTGGACTCGAGGATCGCTTCTCGGCCATGGCCTTGTCCCTGCGCTCGGTCCAGGCCAAGCTGCGCGTCTGCGCCGAGGACATCAACGTCAAGCGGCCATCCGAGCTGCACGGCCTGGAATCAAGCGGAGGCTCTAGCGGCGACGGAGGCGCTGCGCCAGCTACGGCGACCTTGGAGGCCGAGGATTCACCAGCTCTCTCGCAGGTGGATCGCGTTCAGCGCATGTTCGAGAGCATCAAGGACGACTTGCTTGCGCTCTCGGCTGAATGGGAAGCCGGCGTCAAGTTCTTCAAAAAGGAGAAGCGATCGACGCCAAGCCCGGCTCTGTTTGAGGGCGACGAAGATGTGGCTCGCATCAATGCTGCGCGCGATCTCGAGTCTCCAATGGAGGCGGACGAGGATGCTGCCCGCGCCGGCCTGGGCGTCGGCGTCGATGCCGACGGGACTGGGGCGTCCCGCATCGTCTACGAGAGCGGTGGAAAGGTGTCTGGCAGCCGAGCGGCGGGCGCGGGAGCAGAGGATGATGATGATGACGACGACGACATCGCGGCTCTGCTGCTGCGCTCGACGTCGCCCCAGCATCTGCCGCCTCCCGGCCTCGAGCAGGTGTTTGAGAGCATCGCGGGCATGGCGAGCATCGCCGGAATCGGCGGGTCGAAGCTCAGCAGGGACGAGCGCATCCGTCAAGCCAAGCTGCGCCGCGCCGAGGAACAGGAGGAAAAAGCCAAGAAGCAGAGCCACCGCCACACGATCGACCCGGCCGGCATCGTTTCGGAGCTCAACGATGTGATCCGGACGCGCAAGGCCAACGTCGAGCGCAACGCGGCAGCAGCCGGCGGTAGCGTGGACGCAAGCGCCCAGCTCGGCCGGGCCAGCCTCGACGCCAAGCGCTACCGCGAATCGAGCCCGTCTGCCGGTTTGGGCAGCAGTCGAGTCGGCGCGGGACAGGGCTTGGGCTCGCCGCTCGATCTGCGTGCCTCGGCGACCATCACGGGCGTCTTCGAGGGCAACAATGGCGATGGCGGGAGCGCCAACTGGTCGCCCGCGATCGATACCGACGCTGGGTCGTTGTCGACGTCGAGTCGGCGCGCCTCGCGGTACAATGTGGCAAACGAGCGACGCGCCTCGACCCTCTACCGACACCTGCACAGGCGATCCGACGATGCTGCCGATGGCGCGGCTTCGGAGTCGTTTTCGCCGCTCGTCGAGCAGCCATCAAGGGACAGGCTGCCACCGTCGTTGTCGTCGTCGTCGTCGGCCTCGACGTTCCTCCCTGCTTCGACTTCGAACGGGCGCATGAGTCTCGACGCCGTGACTGCACTCAACGGCAGCCCCTCGGCCATGGCCGCCGCTCGGCACGGGGCGGGAGGCGTCGCGGCAGAAGGTGCACGGCCGGCGTCGTTCGCCCAGACGCTCGACCTCGACCTCGAGAGGCACGTAGCCGAGTTTGCGGCAAGGCAGAAGCGACAGGCATCGGCAGTCGGGGCATCCGGGTGATGACCTGTAGCGGGCGCTGGACCGACGGCGAACGGCGCGGCGCAGAGCAGTGCGGCACGGGCTGCATCAGTAATGGGCTGTTAGATGTTTTCCTTCTCTCTTCGCTGTGTAATTCCACCACAATCACTGCGAGTGCGGTCGCCTACTGAGCTGTCGAGGAAGAATCCTGGGGCGGGGCAGTGACGGTCGAAGAACCTGGCTGCATCCACCACGGGGCAATGCCAGAGCTGGCCCCATCGTGCGCTCCAGAACATCGCACTTCCACACGTGCGGAGATGACCCGGCGGCAGAGCAACCTGGCGCATCTCTGGATTCCGACGTGGGTCGCATTCGTAACCTCGCCGGGCGTCAGACATATACAGGTGACGTGCGGCTACGAGGCGTTGCGGGGCGCGATCTCGATGCGCTCGATGCGGATGCGGGTGTAGGGCTGCTTGTGCTCGATGGTCTTCTTGTAGCCCTTCCTCCGCTTCTTTTTGAGGATGCGCTCCATGGCGCCCTTTGTGTGTTCGACGACGACGGCGCGCACCCGTACCGCCGTGGGGTCGAGGGTGGCGCCGATGTGGGCCAGGCCCGCCGGGTGGAGGCGGGTGGCCCACGAGCTGGACACGGCTCGGACCTGGTCTGCGATGCTCGATTGCGTCGTCCCTGCCGCTGCCCCCGCCGCTGCTGGTGGTGGTGCCGCTGCTGTCGCTGATGATGTTGGTTGCGTCGCGTGCGAGGACGAGGACGAGATGTACGAGTTGGGGCCGGTGAGGACCGACCTGCGCATCAATGCGCTGGGGCCGCGGGAACGGCAGTGCATAGGATCCTGGGCGCGGAGGGTGTAGTCGCGCGAGCCGACCTCGTGGATCCGGTCGAGCTCGAGGACGTCTCCGACCTCTACGTCCTTGAGGCGGGGCACGGTGACGAGGTCGCTGGCGGCGAGGAGGAAGGTGCGGCCGGTGATGGACGCCACAACATAGTGGTTGGGCTGAGTGCGCAGCAGCTCGAGGGCCTCTGCCGTCGCGCTGATGGGTTCGCTCGGAAGCGGGCCCGACGAGAGAGAGGGGCCGGTGGACGTAGACGACGAGGCGATCGCAGTCTGCGAGGATGGGCCTGCAGATGGCGCGGCAAAGGCGCCAGAGGTGCTCAGGTAGCGAGGTGCGGCGACGCCCGCCAGGACGCCGTCGAGGCGCGACTTGCCCTTGAGGCTGTGCGAGAAGGCCGTGCGAAGACCTGGCGAGGCGAGGTGGAGTGTGGCAAGGCGATCAGGGCCGTCCGGTCAGCAAGAGGCGCGCCGCCATCTCCAGGCCGTACCGGTGCGCTCGGGCCCTACTCACTGTTCATGCTGGCCATGGCGAGAAGGTGGTTTGCGGGAGGATACGGACGAGCAACGACGATGTGACAAAGGCGGCCGGGGGATGATGGCGAGCGTTTCTTCCTGCAGGGCGGGCCCCTCAGCGGAAAAAGGGTCGGGGTCGTGGAGCCCGGCCCCGTGCTGCTCAGACTCGCACGAGACAGACGGATGAAGGCATGTCGAGGTGATCGACACCTCCGGAGGGTGGGGTGCGGCAGGCTGCGGCGTCAGACCTGTGTGCGGCCCTTGCCCGGGACTTGGAGGCCCAGCCTGAGCCTGCCTCCGATCGGTCGCGAAGAAAAAGCAAGACGACGGACGAGCTCGGGTGCCGCTCGACGGCCGCTTGGAGCGACTCGAGGTTGGATTTGCCCTCGATCGTCATGTTGAATTGAGCGGCGCGGGGTCTGTATTTGACCGCCAGTCCGAATTGTATTGGCACCTCGACGGCATCTGGCTCAGAGGCGATCCGCCTGTGGCCGCCCAGTCAGGATTCGCAATTTTCTTCTTGGCTGGGACGACCTGGCTGGGCTTGGGCTGGCAGGGCCTGAGCTTGGCTGGCCCGGGGGGCGGTTGGGGCGAGCGAGGGGAGCGAGATCGCACAACCGCCCTGCCCGCCCACCCGCCCGCCCAGGTCCGGTCGGGCCCTCTGCTGTCCGCCCGTCTGTCCGTCCGCCCGTGGGCGCGCGCACGCTCACTCGCCGCCTTGGCTGGCCCGTTTGGAAGACGGCGGGCGGCCGAGGAAGAGGAGAGGCTAGGCAGGGCGACAGATCAGAGCGACCCAAGGCCAGGCCCGCCCGCCCCGTCTCTCCCCTCTTTCCTCCCGCCTCTCGAGTCTTCCCCACCCACACCACCCCCCATCACCACTCACCCCCGTCCTCCCTCTCCCTATCCCAACATCGTACCAACCGCCGCGATGCTCGCTCGTTCCGCCGGCATTGCCACCGCCAACCTCGCCCGTTCGGCCGCCGTCCCCGTGGTACGTTTCCTCGGCACGACCTCGACCTTTTCTCTGTGCGCGCTCGTCGCAAGGGGTGCCATCGAAGGGGCGCAGCCAGCATGACAGATGGTCGCGGCACGGCAGGCCGGAGGGGGTCACGCTCCCCTAATTGGCCGCCTGGCCTCCTCCTGTCATCGCTGCGGCCGTCTGTCGATCATCGCACCATCATCGTCGGAGCGGCAGCAGCCAGAGAGCAGGGGCGGTCGCAGCAGCAGCACCCCGAGCAGCCATCCTCTTGGTTGGACATAGGAGCATGGGACCGGTGATCCTAGCGAGCCTCCGAGCAGCCGCCAAACCTCGTCAGGGCGTGGCATCTGCCCTCGTCGGCCACGATCCGGACGGCGTCATGCCTGTGCCGACACGGGGATGGTCGCGATTGCCAACCCATCGCTTGGCATGCACCGTGTCCTGCCTGCTGGCCTGTGCTGGCGAGGCGTCTGACGCAGCTCGTCCAATCGTGCTCTGCTGCTGCTTGCTGTCTGCCGTCTCTGCCACCGCTCCGATACTATCTGCGAAGGTCAAAGGGCGCCGTCGACCTGCTGCCCTCGCCATCTCTGCAGAGGTCGACCCTTTGCTGACCTCGTCCACACCGTCCCCTCTTTGCAACGACAGGCGCGCCGTTCGGTTGCCAACGCCGTCCGCACCTACGCCACTGCCAAGCCCGGTGAGCATCGCTTTCTCGCTTTTATCGTCTTGAGAACGCAGCGAAGCGAGGGAAAATCCCCTCGCGTATCGATCCCCTCTCGGCATAGCCGCTGACCATCTCGTTTCCCCCTCTGTCATCGATAACCCTCCTGAACGCCTCGCAGCTGCCTCCGAGGTCAGCTCCATCCTTGAGCAGCGCATCTCGGGTGCCTCCGCCGGCGGTGATGTCCAGGAGACTGGCCGTGTCCTCAGTGAGTGTCCTCAGTCGCACGTAGGGTGGCCGATGGCAAGACGCTCGTTGCCGATTACCTTGTTTCCGCCTGCGATGACCCAGACGACGCTGACAGCTGCTTTTTCCGCCCTTGCCTCTCACTCGCGTGTCGCGCTCGTCTACAGCCATTGGTGACGGTATCGCCCGTGTCTACGGTCTCCGCAACGTCATGGCCGAGGAGATGGTTGAGTTCTCGTCGGGTGTCCGCGGCATGTGCCTCAACCTCGAGGCCGACAACGTCGGTGTCTCGATCTTCGGTTCCGACCGTCTGATCAAGGAGGGCGACACCGTCAAGCGAACCGGCCAGATCGTCGACGTCCCCGTCGGCCCCAAGATGCTCGGCCGTGTCGTTGACGCGCTCGGCAACCCCATCGACGGCAAGGGCCCCATCGAGGCCGCTGAGCGCCGCCGTACCTCGACCAAGGCGCCCGGTATTCTGCCCCGCCAGTCGGTCAACCAGCCCATGCAGACCGGCATCAAGCCCATCGACGCCATGGTCCCCATTGGACGTGGCCAGCGTGAGCTGATCATTGGCGACCGTCAGACCGGCAAGACCGCCGTCGCCATCGACACCATCCTCAACCAGAAGCGTTGGAACGATGGCCAGGACGAGGACAAGAAGCTCTACTGTGTCTACGTCGCCGTCGGCCAGAAGCGCTCCACCATCGCCCAGCTGGTCAAGACGCTCGAGGAGAACGACGCTATGAAGTACACCATCATTGTCGCCGCCACCGCCTCCGAGGCCGCCCCGCTCCAGTACCTCGCCCCCTTCTCGGGTGCCTCGATCGGCGAGTGGTTCCGTGACAACGGCAAGCACGCCCTCATCATCTACGACGACCTGTCCAAGCAGGCCGTCGCCTACCGTCAGATGTCGCTCCTCCTCCGACGACCCCCCGGCCGTGAGGCCTACCCCGGTGACGTCTTCTACCTCCACTCGCGTCTCCTCGAGCGTGCCGCCAAGATGAACAAGACCCACGGCGGCGGATCGCTCACCGCCCTCCCCGTCATCGAGACCCAGGGTGGTGACGTGTCGGCCTTCATTCCCACCAACGTCATCTCGATTACCGACGGCCAGGTCTACCTCGAGTCCGAGCTCTTCTTCAAGGGTATCCGTCCCGCCATCAACGTCGGTCTCTCGGTCTCGCGTGTCGGCTCCGCCGCCCAGTCCAAGCTCTACAAGTCGGTTTCGGGCTCGCTCAAGCTCTCGCTCGCCCAGTACCGTGAGCTGGCCGCCTTTGCCCAGTTCGGCTCCGACCTGGACCCCGCCACCCGCGCCACCCTCAACCGTGGTACCCGCCTGGTCGAGCTGCTCAAGCAGCCCCAGTTCGTGCCCATGGCCACCGAGGTCCAGATCCCCATCATCTACGCCGGTGTCAACGGCCTCGTCGACGAGGTTCCCCCGGAGCGCATCGTCGAGTGGGAGAACTCGTTCCGCGAGAAGCTCTCCACCGAGGACGCCCTCCTCGCCGAGATCTCCAAGGGTCAGCCCAACGACGAGCTCTTCTCCAAGATGAAGAGCCTCATTCAGGACCACGTCAAGGGCTTCCTCTCGGCCTAAGCGCGGCGTCCCTGCCCTAGTCCGCGTCGTCGCTGTCGTAGCCGGCAGCAGCGTTACCGTCGCCTCGAGGGTCCTGCTTTCCCCCTCCCCTCGTCTGCGGCGGCTTGAAAAGCCAGACGTCGTCCCAAGTGCATAGTCTTTTTTCTGGTGTCGGGCGGTGCGGCTGATGCTTGCTCCGCGAGGCGCCCGCCGTCGCGTCTGTCGTCTGCCTGGCGTGACAGGGTGGCAGCGGTGCGTGTCCGCAGGCATTCGTCGTTGCCGCTCGGCATTGTTCAAAGTCGAAATACATACAGATCGAATCCTTCCTCTGCGCTTGTCGATCTGCCTGTCTGCTCCCCGTCTCCCTCTCTCTCGGTCCTCTCTTTCTTGGATGTGCGGCGGGTTGCTGCGCTTTGCTCGGGGCGAGGCTGTGCTAGCCGGGGGAACCGGGGAATTGACCAGCTGGTCCCATGCGTGCGCTCAAAGCATCGAGGGAGCTGCTATCGACCAGAGCGTTGCAGAGTCTACCCCCTTCTCTCTTCGCTACCGGTGAGAGCAGCCACAGAAGAGAGGACGACAGCTGTGTAGGGCAAGCGTCCGCCCGTCCGCGCCGGCACTCTGGCGGCCCTCGCTCGGACGCGCGACGTCCATCCCGAGAAGAATAAGCAGCCCTCCCAAACTTCCCACTTCATACTTTGTTTGTTTCAGCTCCTCAACAACACCACCGAGCTTAGCTCAGATGGAAGAGCGATGGTTTGTAAGCGGAGCAGCCCTTGAACGGGCTCTAGATTGACCACCATAGGTCGCCAGTTCGATTCTGGCAGCTCGGATTAGCTTTTTTGCATGGTCTTTTTCGGCTCAGCTGACCCCTGCCACCCACCGGGTGGGCTGGCTGGCTGGCTGGCCTGCCAAGCTTTGCTCAGTTTCAGGGCGGTGAGGCTTGCTGTGCTTGCTGCAGCAGGTAGGTAGAGGGAGAGTGGCAGTTGAGTCTGTGGTTCAAGCAAGCTGATGGTGACATGCTTGGCCAAGTTCTGAAGTGGGCAAGGTGTGGGAACAAGACTGTTGCACCCACCAGCTGGACCACCAACTGGCAGGTCCAGCTGACAGGTCTATGTAGGGCCCTCCAGGCAACTTGGAACCACACTGCTGGGTCAATCAATGGTGGCCAGCTCTTCATCTGCCTTGTGGCCCATAGTGGCAGGGTCTGCAGCCACAGTCAGGAGATCCTCTGGGCGCAGCAGGGTGCCAAATCTGGCTCAGTCCTGGATGTGGCTGTCAACAGCTTCCTCACCCTGCAGCTTGACGTTCTGCTGAGGACAAGTTTGCATGTACTTGTGTGACCTGTACCATTCAGCATCCACCATCCACAGCTCTACATCAGGAGCAGAAAGATGCTGTTGCTGGATGTTGTTGGTAGTCTGTAGCTCCTCAACATCACTGGTGAGGGTTTTGATGGTGCTGAGCAGGTCAAGATTGTTGGCCTCAAGGTTCTCAATGCGGTTGTGCAGGTCCTGGATCGAGCCAAGGATCAGGTCAAGATCTTCCTGGGTTAAGTGCACAGCCATAGTGGTAGTGCAGGCATGCAGTGGGGTGACGGGGATGGTAGTCCTTGTTGCAGTAGCAATAGGCCCACTGTCCTGTGGTAAAAACCAGGAGGGGGGGGGGGGGGGTGTCACAAAAAACGAGCGCCTCCACTACACATTACTTTACCCGTTACCCCCCTTCCCTTCCCTTCCTTCCCTACCGTCCTACCTTACCTTACCGTACCGTCCCTCCCGTCCCTTCCGTTCGTAACTACTCGT
>NW_006920887.1:472815-494076 GCF_000417875.1 Pseudozyma flocculosa PF-1
TTTTCGACCCCCCCCCCCCCTTTTCTCCCTTCTCCAGCTACTCTACCTGCCCTCCGCCTCTTGAACATTGCCGTGAACACCTTTACTTCTGCCTGACAATCAAATCACACCTCACTGCCACTCTCATTGCCTTGCCACCCAGCCCCAGACAACCTTTGCACCACCCTCACTGCCTTCGGCACAGCCGCCAGCTCTCCAGGTGTGCTGGTGTCAGCGGCACGGGCAGTGAAGTGAGTGAGGAGATGGATGTTGGATGGAGAAAAGGAGGGAAGCTGCTGGCAGGGAAAAAGGGAAGCGCGCGCAGCACGGTCGGAACCGAGACCGCGCGGCACCAAGCCCCTTGCCACCACCCTTGCGCCACCCTCAAGCCCCCTTGCGATCCCTTGCGGCCCCTTGCAACCGCCCTTTTGGCCCTCCAGAGAGCTGCCAGCCCTCCAAGCACCGGCCAGCCACCCTCACAGCACCCTCAAGCCCCCTTGCGGCCTCTCACTTCATCCACCCTTGCGGCCCACAGGAGATCTGCCAGTCCTCCAAGCACCTGGCAGCCACCCTTGTGTAAGCCCAGGCAGCCCTCTGGACATCCATGAGCCCGCTCCTACCTCACCCCACCCTTGTGTGAGCCCACTCCTGGCCGTGGCCCAATCTTGTAAATTAGGGTTGGAAACTATGGGCAAAAGGACGAGGGATGGCAGGAAAGAACAGGGAAAGGAGGGTAGGGAAGAAAAGAGGAGGAGGGCGGATGTTCAAAAGCAATGGAGGAAAAGGGCAAAGGAAGAGGAGGAGGAAAGGAGGAGAGGAAAGGAGATACAGGTTGGGAAGAAAGCGAGGGGCACAATTGAGGAGGTAGGAGGGGACAGCAAGAAGAATCTTACCCTTGTGGATGAGCGTTCTGGGGAGGTGATCTTGCAGAGGCTGGGACAGGAATCAGGGTACAAGTTGAGGATGGCCCAGCAGAGCAAGGAGGAGGGTAGGAGGCTAGAGCAGGCCTACAGGGACGTACTTAGGAAGGACAAGGAGGAAAAGGAGAAGCGGGCAAGGAAGAAGGGGGCCAAGAAAAAGGCAAAGGGTGGCAATGCCAGGGACTTTGACACTCGTCACCTGGGCGTCTGGCACACAACTGGCGACAGGGATCTGACCTTCACAGCAGAGACCTTGAGCCACATGGATAACACCATCCCCCTCCTCAAGTGGATCAAGAAGCACACAGAGCTCTTCTGCTGCAAGCTCAAGACGATCCACCAGGCCTATCAAGAGGCCTTCAAGACGCGAAAAATCGGAATGGATTGGGTCGCGTCAATCCATGGTGAGCACAGGACAACAACCCTCCTCCACCCATGGTACACAACCGCCGCGCTCTTCAAAAATTTCCATCCGTGCGTCCATCAAGAAACCAAGGACGAGACACCGTCAATCCTGTACAACTTTGGCACCCCAGCATTCCATGTCCTGCCTGCCTACAAGGTCAACGTCAAGATGCAGCCCTTGGACGTTGTCATCAGCCTCATGAGCAGGAGTGGCAGCTGCTTACTTGATCACTGCATTACAGCCTGAGGTGAAGCACTCCACTGCAGAGCAGTCCCATTTCTCCAGCCCTTGCATGACAACAGAAGCAGATGGACCCACATGAAGCATTGCTGAGATGGAGGAGACACTAGGCATACAGATGTAGAGACTGTCCCCTGAGGAGGAGCTGGCAGCTGCTCAGGGGAAAATGCATTTCTGAGGGAGGGGTTGTTGAGACTACCAACAGAGGAGCAACTGGAGGCAAGCAAGCAAGGGCATGCACGAGTCGTTGGAGGGGGCGGCCCTGTGGGGCGGAAAGCATGTGGAGGCTGGGCTGGGCGGGCAGGCTGACTGACTGACTGAGTTGCTGCAAGCCGACGCAACGCAGCTGTCCAACAGTACGAGATCAGATCGACAGACCCTCGCTGCAAGAGATGCCTTGGCTAAGCACCCGGACCCAACCCTGCCCTCGACGCTCGCGGGGCCCGAGGACCCCGTCGCAGCCTGCCCCCCGTCCTCGTGGCTCCAGTCTCGCACAGCTATCCTCTCGGCCACCACATACCATCCTCTCCGCCGCCGCCACCGCATATCCCAGAGCGCTCCCAGCAACGCCACCATCACCGCTCGCCCCTAGGCCGCCCATCCAACTACCACTCGCTCGCTCTCCAACCCCTCCCTCATACAACCATGACCGGCCCCCCGCCCAACAAGAAGCGCGTCATTGTGGTGGGCGCCGGCGCATCCGGCATGTCGGCCTGCCACGCCCTCTCGCTCTGCCCGGACAAGTTTGACGTGACCCTCTACGACAAGCAGTGCTCCCTCGGCGGCTCGGCGACGTCCTACCAGCTGCCGGATCCGGCCAAGTACGGCTCGCAGTACATCAACGACGGCGTGCAAGGTGCCAGCCCCGTCTTCCACAACACGTTCAAGGTGTTTGAGTCGGTCCTCGGCTTCAAGGCGCAAGAGGTCGGCCTGCAGATCTCGTTTGGCAAGGGCAAGGACACGTTCTGGTCCAACGTGTTTCCCTCGGAGCTCGTCGACCGCTTCAGCGACGACATCAAAAAGTTTGGCAAGACGCTGCGCACCATCAAGCGCTTCGAGGTGTTTTTCGCCGTCATCCCCGTCCACCGCATGCTGCGCCTCTTCGGCTTCAGCGACGACTTTGGCGAGCGCATGGTCTACCCGCTCGTCGCCCTCTTTTTCGGCACGGGCAACGACACCAAGCACATTTCGTCGGCCATCCTCGAGCGCGTCTTTCTCGACCCGAGCATGCGCCTGTTCGAGTACAGCGAAGACAGCCTGCTGGCCAGCGTGCCCACCATGATGGCCTTCCCGGAGCTGGCGCGCGTCTACGCCGCCTGGAGGGACGAGGTGTCCAAGAACGGCAACATCCGCGTCGAGACGAGCCGCGAGGTCACCGAGATCCAGCGCGGCACCCGCGAGGCGCGCAAGGCCGGCGGCAACATCCTCGTCACCAGCCGCAAGGTCGACAAGGACGGCAAGCCGCTCGCCACGGGCGACGAAGAGGCGCGCACCGAGGTCTACGACGACCTCATCCTCGCCTGCGACGCCGACACGATCCTCAAGGTGCTCGGCAAGGGCACCTCGTGGCGCGAGCGCAAAGTCCTCGGCTCCGTCACTTACAAGTGGGACATCACATCGACCCACAACGACGTCGAGTACATGGAGCGCCACTACCAGATGACGTACGACGCAAAGTACAACGCCGACCGCCACGACGACAAGTCCAAGGAGTCGTTCGCCTTTGCCGAAAAGAACTGGAAGCCCCTCTACCTCATCAAGATGTACGACGACGACCCGGCCCTCATCGAGATGAGCTTCGACCTGACAAACTACCAGCCCCAGTTTGGCGGCGTGCCCGCCACGGGGCCCAACGAGGGCGGGGCGCGGTCCGAGTCGAGCGCGCCGCCGACCGAGCGACAGGGTCCCCAGGGCCGCCAGGGCGACTCGCAGGAGGCATCGCTGTCCAAGCCCGCCCCGCGCAGCGAGGGGAGCAGCGAGCAGCCGCCGCTGTCGGACCACGTCTTCCAGACGATTTTCCTCAACCGCGACCTGTCGGACAAGTGGACAAAGGACGAGATCCGCGCCGACAAAGTCATTCTCGAAAAGTGGTGGAAGCAGCAGAGCCACCGCTGGACGCACTACGCCTACGTCGTGCCCTGGCTCTGGGCCATCAACGGCAAGAACCACACCCAGTTCTGCGGCGGTTGGACCCTCGTCAACATGCATGAGGTCGCCATCGTTAGCGGCTACGCTGCCGCCTATGCCCTCGGCGCACCCTACCCCTTCCAGGACGACAAGGAGTGCAGCCGGCTGTTTTACCTCTACAACGCCCTCAGCCACCTCGGTTTCTCCAACATCAAAAAGGCCCTGACCGGGTAGGAGCGGCCTGGCGAGCCCCTCCTGCCCATCGCCCGTCCCTCCCCCTGCCTGTATAGATAGACGATCCGCCCGCCCGCGGGGCCCGCCCGCACTCTCCGCACACACGAACGATGATACCAGGTCGCCCGAGCCATTCGTTGCAATTCCATTCCGTTCCCGCCCCGGTCGAGCGCTTCGCCTGCCCGCCTGCCTCTGCTTGACGGCGCATCACTCGGTCTTGAGCTGCTTTGCGCTGCCGTTCTGCTCCCCGCCCGCGACGGGCAGCTGGATCCAACTGCGGAGGGCGGGGAGGACAAGGAGGTAGGCAGCGAGCAGGGCGGGGACCAAGAGGTAGAGGAGCTGCAGGGCCGTGGCGGGGACCAGGCCGAGCAGGAGCGGCTCGAGGGTGAGGTGGATCGGCATCATCCTCGTTGCACCTCCGTCCTCTGCCGCCGTGCCGTCGTACCGCGTGGCAAGACGACCGACGGTAGCCTCGCTCAGGTCGTACAGGCCCTGAAGCGCCCTCTGCGCGAGCGAGGTGGGCGCCGCGCGTGCCGTCCGAGGCGGCGGGATCGTCACACCGTCGACGAAGGCGACGAGGTGCAGGTAGAGGCGCGGGCAAGGGTAGAGGATGTCTTTGCGGTCCAGCGGCGTCTTGGATGCCGACGACGGCGAAATGAGCCGGTCGTCGTCGCCTTCGGCGTCCTTGGCCGCCGAAGGGTGGACCTTGCGTGGCATGACGACCATTGCTGGATCGTCTTCCGCCGCGCCTTCGATCGTGCCCGACTCCGTGTTGGCGGCGGCCTGCCCGTCAACAGCGCCGGTCGGTGCGGCGCCGGGCGCGCTGGTCCTACCGGGCGCCTCGCCGACGTGCGTCATGTGCTCGCCCACCTTTTCCGCCTGCCAGGCTATCCCGCCCTTGTCGAGCGCCTCTTCGGGCGTGTAGACGGCCATGTGGAACCGCGTGGGCACGTTGGCCGCATAGCTCAGGCGCACGCTGAAGCGTCGGAAAAGCGCCCAGGTCAGCGCGTTCCAGCCGCGTCGCAGCAGACGGTCGCGCGGCGCCTCGAGCTCGGCATTGACGAGCGTGGCGGGCAGCGGAAGCGTAAACTCGCCGCCGTTTGACACGTCGAGCACCAGCCAGGCTCCCAGCCGCGATGTGCGGTCCGAGTCGAGCACCGCGTACGACTCGGCAGGCTCTGGATGCACCGTGAACAGCTGAGGCGTGGTGGAAGGCGTGAGCACCGGCCTGAGGAGGGCATAGGAGGCAGAAGTCGAGGGCGAATGAGGCAGGGATCAAAGGCCAGCGCAGAGTCAGGAGATCGCGAATGCAGACTGAGCATTGCCGGACAGATCGCAGCGCTAGTGTACACCGCAGCGAAGCGGGAGCGAGTCGAGTTCGGGTCGGATCGGATCTTCGTGACTTACCACTGCACAGCGAGCTGATCAGCCGCCTTGGCCGCCAGGTGGCCGTACTCGTCGGCACGGCACAGGACGGGCCCGACGTTGCGGATCTCGGTGTTGGCGTGCGCCTCGTCGGTGGCGACTGCGAGCAGGCCGGTGAGGAGCGCGAAGAGCCGAAGCAGCTTGCCGCGGGGCGGGGCGGCCCTGGCATTGGGCCCCTGCCGAGCCGCAGCGTTGGCCCCGCCGACAGCAGCAGCGTCCGCTCCCGCTGGGGAAGTACCGTAGTCACTCTGGAAGCGCCTAACTCGGTGGCCAGTCGGTTGCAGCGCTTTCCCGGACAGGGGTCGGATCAAGAATGGCCTGGTCACCGCCGCAGCGAGCCTGAGCGACTTTTCGAGCATGTAGGCCGCCAGGTTGATGGCGGCGTAGAAGAGCATCGGGATGAGACCCATCATGAGGTTGCCGACGACGCCACGGCGCCTGATTGTGTCGTAGATCTCGGTCTCGACGATGCGGCGGGCATCCGGGTGGCGGTAGGGCCCGACGAGTCGGTAGATGGTGGTAAAGGCGGCGCAGAAGCAGTAGACGAGCGTCACCTTGATGCCGTACTCCCACAGGAGCTGGCCGAGCCCGGGCGCCGAGCCCATGTCGCGCGCCAGCTGCGAGACGTACGACGAGTAGTCGACGCCGTACTTGATGCGGGCGCTCTCCTTGACCAGGAGGTAGTAGTGCGGCGTCGACGTCGGCGGGGCGATCTTGTTGCGCAGAACCAGCGTCCACAGCTGGGCCTGCATCTCGGCGATGGGCGGGATGGCGCCGACACCCGGCCGCACGAAGCCGATAAAGGCGACGGTCGGGTCCGAGGGGTCAAAGACGTCGCGGCACCGCACCGTCGCCGGCACAGGGTAGTCGTCGGAGAGGAAGTCGAAGTCCTGCTTGTAGCCCGTTGCGTAGACGACGACGTCCGGGCGGACGGTGCGTTCGCGCATCCGCAGGTCCTCCTTGCGGCCGTTGCGGCGGAAGACGACGCGGCCGTCGTGGGTGACGTGAGAGGGAAATGGCGCCAGGTCGACCGAGGGCTCCTCGGGCAGCACCGTCGGCGGGTCGAGGTACGAGGCGAACTTTTCAAACAGCCAGGGCCTGTTCTTCCAGCCGCGGTTGATGTAGGGCATCGCCTTGCTGCTCTTGTTGAGGAAGGTATAGGCGCGGCCGAGGCGCTCGGGCTCCAACTCGCCGACCCACTGGTTGCAGCCGGCCTGGGTGCCGGTGAGGAGCCAGAGGACGCGCTTGATGACAAAGTCGGAGACGAACCAGCGCAGGTGAGAGGCGGCGACCCAGGGGTGGACGTATGCGGTCTCGAAGAGGTTGGTGATGAGGCCGTCGATGGGCAGGTTGCCGTCGTAGGTGGTGCCGAGCACGACAAAGTCGGCGAGCACGGCGGGGAACATGAGGAAGCCGGCGCGGGTGCAGAGGACGATCTCGGTCGCACCGCCCTTTACGGCCTCGTAGGCCATGTCCATGCCTGTCTCGCCGGTGCCGAGGATCATGACGCGCTTGCCCTTGTAGAGGGAGCGGTCCTTGTACTGCGACGAGTGGAGGGTGAGGATGTCGTCGGCGGTGCGAGCTTCCTCGGGCGCAGGATCAGGCGCCTTGCCGGACGCCTTGCCGGACGCCTTGCCGGATGCCTCGACGCTCGTCTCACTGAGGCTGGGGACCGCCTGCTCGCCCTTGATGACCGGTGGCAGGCCGGGGATCTCGGGCACGGCTGGCACGACGTGGAGGCCGGAGCAGACGCAGAGGTGGGAGAAGAGCTCCTGGTCGGGCGTGGGAGATTCGAGCTTGGAAGGTGCGTAGCTGACGAGGTGTCCGCCGTCGACCTTTGCGACGGAGAGGACCTTTGTGTTGAAGCGGAAGCGGCATCTGTGGCGCAGCTTAAAGTGTGCGGTGTAGTCTTCGAGGTACTGGACGTACTCGGGGAGGGTGAGGTGGTCGTGGTGGTCGAGGGGCAGGCGGAAGTCGGAGTAGGCGGTGAGCTGCTTGGACGAGACGAGGGTGGCGTTGGAGTAGGAGCGGTAGCGGAAGGTGCCGCCGATCTGGTCCTCTGCCTCGAAGAGGGTGATTTGCGGGTTGAAGCTGGGATCCTTTTCGGCCTGTTCGAGGAGCGTCTTTGCCGTGACGAGGGCGCTCGGCCCTGCGCCGATGATGGCGACCTTCATTGTGATTGGCTGGCGGGAGCTTTGGCAGCAGCGTTGGTGGTAGTGGTGGTGGCGGGAGAGCCGACTGAGCGAGGCGAGCAGATGGGTGGGCGTCTGGCCAGAGCAGACCAGAGGGGGTCCCTGGCTGCTGCGGTGGTCCGGGAGCGTGGCAGGCAGGCAGGCAGGCAGCCTGGCAGGCAAGGGTGCAGCCAGGGACTCGGCAGGCAGGCAGGCAGGGTGCAGCGGGCGAGCCGAAGCTGCTGCTGCTTACCCACGCCGCGTTGGCGGGCCAGCCAAGAGGCCTGCCGAACCCTGGCCCGCCTCTGCCTCTGCCTCTGCCCCTCGCTGCCCAGCGCGCGCCAGGCCCCAGCCTACTCGACGCTATCCTCGATCCGCCTCTGCCCGCGACGATGGCCGACCTGGCTCAGCAACCTCGACTCAGCGCACACAATCGGCGCGCGACCCTGCGCGGCTCTCCGGCTTCGCCAGGGCTCCCGCACGCACGCCTGCTCTCTGCATGGCCCCTGCCCTTTGGCCGACGATACTGCGCTGGCCGCTGATTCATGATCGACTGCCCCGCCATCTCCTCCGTCGAGCTCTGCTCTAGTGCCGCAGCCGGCTCATGCCAAGGCCGCTGAGAGATGCGATCGACGTCGTCGAGCTTCTCCCAGAGTCGGGCACGGCCGCCGCCCTTGGCAGCGTATAAAGCCCCCTGACCATCGCAGCAGGCGGGCCTGCGTTCCTGTTCCCACTCCCGCACCGCCTTCGCTCGTCTCATGCCCCGTCCTATCCTCCCTTCCCTCTTGACGACAACATCATCGATCATAACCCCCTTCTCAGCCAGCTTTATCATGGCCACTTCGTCCGAGCAGGCAGTCGGCGGCCGGCCTCGAGGCCCATCGATCTCTATCCCTCCGATCGAGCCCTCGGCGTACCCCTCCGCCGTCGTCGTCGTCACCCAGGCTGCCTGTAGGTGCTCTGCGGGCAGGGCCCCCTGACTGCGCCACTTTGTCGCCGCTGATTCGCCACGGGCACTTCAAACTTCGCCTCGAACAGCCTTTCCGGGCCTCCACGTCGTCCGCGAGCTCCTGAGCCTCAAGGCCCACGTGCGCGCGGTCGTCGCTAGCCAGGACGAGGCAAACGACGTCGCCGATGCCTTTGTCGGCATGGGCCAGGCCCTCCGCATCCTCCTCGTGCCCGACCCTTGGGTGCCAGGCCGCTTCGACGACATCATCAAGGGTGGGTATGCCGGGCGGTCCCTCCCTTTCGAAAGCGGTCGGCACGAACCTCGTCGAGCGCCGAGCGATCCGCTTAAACCGATCTCGCACCTGCACCTCCCTCGGTAGGCTCGTCGCACCTCGTGCACTTTGTCTCGCCCAGAGAGTGCAGCTACCACGGCAACGCAGAGCTCGACATGCTCACGCCGGCGGTCGAGGGATCCTGCAGTATCCTCCAGTCTGCCATCAGGGCAGGCGGGCTCGAGTGGGTCGCCCTCGTCTCGTCGGTCACTGCACTCGGCGACTACAGGCTGTCGCCGACCGAGGTGAGCGCAAATTCCACCGCCAAAGGATGCCAGGATAAGCTAAGCTGATGGTCCTCCGGTCAAATCGCCAACACCCTCCTCGACCCGGGCCGACGACAGCTCAACTACAACGTGAGCCATCAGCTTGCATATTGAGGTGTGCGCGACGAAGCTCGACGCCTCACTCTCGCCTCACACTCGGCGCAACGTCTCGCAGGACCTCACCCGACAGGCAGCCGGCAAGGTCCGAGGCGCCGGGGAGGCGCACATGCTCTTTGCGGCGTGCAAGTGAGTATGCGTCGTCGAGCGAGTCGGCTCGGACGCCCCTGGCGCTGCGCTGAGCTCCGCCCTCGATCTGCGGCTCGATGGCCACCTCAGCGCGATGGCGGAGCAGGCCTGCTGGCAGATCTGGGAGACGCACAGGCTACAGAGCGACAAGCCCGATGTTTTCGGCATGACCTCGCTGCTGCCCGTCAACATCTGCGGTCCCGAGGTGGTGCCTCGCGCGATGCGCGACGACAATCTCAAGTTGTTCCACGCCGTCCAGGGCCGCTACATGGGCGGCGAAGACCGCGGCTTCTGGGTCGACGTGCGCGACGTAGCCATGGCGGCGTGCGAGGCGCTCTTTGGCGACATTTCGGCCACCAATGGCAGGCGCTACATCCTCTCGGCCGGTCAGGTGAGTCGTTCGCGGCAGGCTGAGCACGACTGGCGGCTGCGGGTCGAGTGTGGACGACATCGAGGCGAGGAGGAGCTGAACGATGCGGTGGCCCGTCTCATCATCGTTCCTCGTCGCACAGGCGTGGCTGCCCGAGGTGAGTGGCAGGAGGGCTTCTTTGACCTCCTGGCCGAGGCGCCGACCGCCTATCGCTAATTCCCTCTTGCCGGGTTGTCTACGCTGCCTACGCCACCGCAGCTCGGCGCCATGATTCGGATGGAGAAGGGCATACCGCTGCCAGACATCGATATCTCGCTCGCCTCTTCGTCGCTGCGCACCTCCGCTTCGACGTTGTCGGCCGCTCCCGGCTCCGACACGCACGCCACGTCATCCGAGCCGGCCACGCCGACCGACCCGCACACGTTGCACAACCTCGACGTCGGACCGAGCATCCACGATCTCGAGGTCGTCTATGGCAGCCTCGACTTTGCCGTGCGCGACACGTTTGACCAGCTGCGAGGCACCGAGTGGGGTGAGCGGCTTGGCATCGTCGATCGGCGTGGCGGAAATGGCCGCAACAATCGCAGCAGCATGCCGACAGAGGGCGAGGGCCGCCCCTGAGTAGTAGGATGCAGATGGTCCTCGCGGCGAGCCCATCGGCGTCGGGCCGGTCCGAGAAAGCTTGACAAACATCGGCCGCCTAAGGTTGCCGCCTCAGTACGGTGAGGACCCACCCGGGAACGTGATCAAACGGCATGCGAGGTCGGCTCAAGAGGTGCACAGTAGCCGTCCACCATGCCACGAGGGGCCGGCGGGCGATGTCGCCCAGAACTCACAGCTGTGACTACTAGCCAAATTCTTCAGTTTCACGTCGATACGGGATTCATTTAACGTTCGGGGTGATGACCTGTAGCTGCAGCAGCGAAGCGGGCTCGCAGCGTGATGCAGTAGAGATGAAGACGACACTTCTCCACACTTGAGGTTCACCAACATGTTTGCAAGCAGCTGCTGCTGTTGCTGCAGCAGCAGCAGCAGCTTGGTCTCGCACCTGGCTGAGACGCCTGCTGCAACAGGAAAGTTTTGACCCTTGCTGAGCTTCTTGCTGTGATGCCTCTCCTCTTTCGCTGCTGCACTGCATTCACCACACACCACCTCAATTGCATCTTTTCATCTGCAGCACCAACAAGGGCATCTGGCACAGTGAACAGTGAGGCCTTCATGTTGTTGTGTCAATTGGGCTTTTTGACCTCGTAGCGTCATCGACGGAGTAGGGGAGCCCCAGCGGTCGTTGTGCCTTGCCCGAATCGCCCCGGCTTGGCAGCAACCAACGCCTGCGACCCGTGAACGTGATCAAGCGGCATACGAGGTCGGCCCGAAAGGCACAGCTGTCCACCATGCCGCGGATGCGCCGACAATCGAGGTATCGCAAGCTCCTCGCATCGCCGAAACCTGCAGCTATCCCGGAATCGATCCGATGAGTACGATGTGAAGCCGCAACACAACCGCAGCCGCGTGGCTCGTCCCGGAGCTAGACGAGGCTGGAATCGCATGCTGTTCGGACGAGGACGGCGGGGCGAGGACCGCGTTTCGGCATCGCTGAGGTGCCACGATCTGATCGTCCCGAGAGTTCTGGCTTGGCGAGGCGATATCATGCCGTGAGGCTGCCTGACGGGAGAAGAGGGGGATCGGGTGGTGCCGACGTTGGCGAGAGGCTTCCGAGCTGCTGGACCACGAGGTTCGGAAGGGAAGCCGAAGATGTCTGCTCCTCTCGTCATCCAGGAACGCGCCAGGCACGACGGGCGGCCGTCGGGCTGAGCTGCCCACGGAAGCGGTCCGTAGAGGGAAGGCGGGCCATCGATTTGAGGGTATTATCGCCTTTGGGAACGCTTTCTTGGAGCGAGTGGACCTCGCGGAGAGCGTGACACGTTGGTGACACTCGACCTCGCGGTCTGCGTTTCTGACGTCTGCCGGCGTCCAGCACGGCATCGGACGTCGAGGCAGGTGCATCACAGGAGCCGCCGGCGTATCCGCTTCGGAGAATTAAGAGCCGGATGTCGCCTCGTGGAGCAAGCAATGTCGTCGAGCAGCCGCCCGGCGGCATCGTCGAGCTTCCATATGGTCGCAGAACAGGCAGGCTGCCGGGCGGGCTGATTGCTTGACGAGGCTGCCTCTCACCTCTCGCCTCTCGACGTTCATGCCGCGGTAAGGCAAGGCACCGGTACGGTACGGGTTGGTGCCGCTCGACGAGAGTTTTCGAACCCCGCTGACTGCACGAGGCAAACAAGGCGGGCCAAGAGGCCTGGTGGGTCGACGAAGACACGAAGGAGGGGTGCGACGTGTGGCGAGAAGCAGAGAGGCGGTGGCGGGGATCAGCAAGAGGCTAAGGCAGCTCAGCTGCCACGGCCGATTTCCTTTTCATGCACTCGAGGGAACGTGGACAGCCTCGCTTATTCTGCGCGCGCGCGCGCGCGACCCGGCGCCCGATGCTACCGCTGCCGCCACCGCCGGGACCAACGGCATCTTGGCTCGCTCGATGGGTCCTCTGGACGCTTCGGCATCTTTGATCCGTTCACCACGCTTGCCGCTCCTCTCACGTCACGTCATCACGAGCGGAACACGCTCACTCTACTTTGGGAGAAGCAAGAGCGAGCAAGAGATGATGCATGGATCTCGAGCATGCTGCTGCTGCTGCTGCTGCTGCTGCTGCTGCGTTCCGCCTCACCCTCAACCAGGCAAGATCGAGAGGCGTCCATGTCACCCCGTGCTCTGCGTCACGCTGGTCCGAGCCTGAGCGTAGATACGGGTGAGCCGTCGGCAGATGCATGGTGTTCCCATGCGTTGATGATGTCGAGCGGACGGGCCGAACCGGTGTGAAGCTCGACCTCGATCGGTTCCTGCCGGGCAAAGGTCGCACGCCAAGCCGCTGAAACGCTACGCCAGACCAGCGTCGACGACGATACGGTAGCTCGGAGGTGCTGTACGCCCGTACGCCCACTGGTGCGGACAATCGACCTCCGTCTCTGGCTCATGTAGAGGCTCAACTGCGAAGCAAGTCGAGCAAGCCAAAAGCAATCTAACCTCAGGCGTAGCTCTCGACAAGCCGGGCGAACAGACAGCCCAGGATCGAGGACAAAGTCACACGACCTCGTCCGACCAATCAGCCATTTCGCATCGCATCTGCCTGCCTGGGGTCGAGCAGCGAAGAGCGGGGAGGTTGCGTGCATGCTTCGTGCAGCGGTGCAGGGCTTGGCCTTCAGCCTGGGGCGACGGGCGAGCTGGTTTGATGGCCCTGGCGCCCCTGCAGCTCGCCAGGCAAAGCAAGAAAGATCTTCTTGGCCTGCGTCGGGCCGCTGGCTCGTCGTTTCGCAGTTCGTCGCCCTCGATGCTGGAAAGCTGACGAGCAGAGAGCGACTGCAACCACATGAGACATGGTTCAACGTCATGATCCCCTCTTGGTGGTGGCGAGTCGATGGCAGAAACACGACTTCTCCAGGTGGTGAGGAGGCCAGCGAGCGGCGACGGAGCGACCGCCGACGGCAAGCGGGGGGTTAGAGTCGACCATCATGCAAGGCGAGCACGTTCTTGAAAGCTCGTCGACGACTGGCTCGCTGATTGGCCTCGGCTCCACAGTGGGCCAGGTGGGGGGTTGAGCGAGCAGCTGGCGGCCGAGCGACCTTGCTTGTGCTGGTCCTCTGCCAGCACGCACGCTGCTTCAGGGGTCCATGCCAGATTCCTCGCAAGCAGGCGGCCAGGCAGCGAGCAAACGGACGCACGCTGCATGCGAGCGCAGGTCCTGATGTCCCGCCGACGAACCGACCGAAGGTAGGAAAAAACTCGACCCGACCGTCGGTCGTCTGGGTGAGGTCAAGCGGGTGGACCGGCATCGCCGGTTGGGTCGAACCGGGCCGCGGCGGCGGTTGGCGGCGCAGATGCCGCGCTGAGGCGGGTGCCAGACGAGGCCAGCCCTGGCCGCGGTCCCAGCGGGCGGAAAAGAGCGGCCGCTGCGTCGGCGCTTTTTTGGAATTTTTTCTTCAGATGGCGCCAAATCGCCCGCGGGCCACCGACGGCGATCTGCCTTGCCAAGCCTCTTCTTTCCTCTCTGCCCGACAAGCAGGCAGCTACAGGTAGGCTAGGGCTGCTGCCCGCCTGCCACCATGACGCTCCCTCTTGACCGGGCCAGGCCAACAGGCCAATCAATCTGGAGCCGGGGCCAGGGCCAGGGCCCGACCGCCCGCCCACCCTCGTGCTGGCGAACTTTTTTCGGAAGGCCACCGTCAGCCAGCCAGATACCGGTAGACCAAGCTAAGCTTGCTTTCGGTTTTCGCTCTCGACCTCGTGCCCGACGTTCCGAGATGCCAGAGCAAACAGCCGAGCCAGAAGCTCTCTACTTCTGCCTGCCAGCCTGCCAGGCCAGCCCGGCCTGCTGCGTGTCGAGTGCAGTTTCCAGCGTTGCGTGGGCGTGGCGTCGTGGCGGGCAGGCCTTCGTTGTTTGAATTGCATGCGTCGAGCCAACCCACCAACGTCCCAACCCCCCACCGAGCGCCCCATCAGCCGGCCCCTACCTACTTAACCCCTGCCCCTGGCCGTCGGCTTCCTCCCTGGTCGAGCGCCCTCCCTGCCACACCCACCGCGACCGCCACCGCGACCACCACCGCGACCCTCGCTCCTCACCACCCCTTTCACGACCGCCGACCCCTGCCTGGCTGCGGAACGCACTCGCGCCCGCCAAGCTCCCATCGGCGACCCAGGGACATCGAGCAAGACTGCAGAGAGACGGATCGACCGGCCCTCGTCTTCTCACCACTCCACCACCTGCCTCGCGGCTCGTCAACATGTCTGAGCACAGTGAGTGGAGATTCCGGCGGCATGCTGCTCGGAGCAGGGCCGGCGCTGGACTGGCTGAGCGCACGCTGACCTGCTCGCGACCCCCGTGCTGCCTCTCTGCCTCTCTGCCGCCGCAGTCACCGCCCACACAGAGCCCTCGGTGGCCTCGTCGGGCGCCGGCTCGGGCCCCGCATCGGACTCAGGCTCCTCGAGCGCCGGTGCGGCCGAAAAGGGCTCCGCCAACGTCCGCCCGCTGCCCGACCACAACGACCACAGCATCCTCGAGAGCCACCTCTTCCCCGCCGACTCGTACACCCAAGACACTCACACCTACTGGGCCGACCTGCCCTTTGGCGAAAAGACGCGCTGGATCAACCGCCAGTCCAACGCCGAGGCCGCCCGCGAGCTCGGCGTCATCGGACGCATGTTCAAGGAGGACCCGCTGTCGCCCATCCGCGCCTACTTCAACAACTATGTCATCACCGGCCTCGGCCTCTTTGTCGAGGGCTTCACCCTCTTCTCGGTCGGCAACCTCACCCCGCTGTTCAAGGCGACCTACCCGGCGTGCTGGAAGACGCACGAGGTGTGCAACGAGCAGTGGATCCACGCCGTCGACTACCTCGAGATTGTCGGCATCATTGTCGGCCAGATCCTCGTCGGCATCGAGGGCGACTGGATCGGCCGCAAGTTTGGCATGGTCCAGGACGCCCTCATCATGACCCTCGGCTCCGTCATGCTCACCGCCATGTGGGGCACCACCCTCAACGGCTGGGTCATCTGCTACGCCTGGTCCCTCTTCGTATACGGCATCGGCGTGGGCGGAGAGTACCCGATGACGTCGACGCGGGCCATGGAGGGCACGGGCAGCGGGCGGGCGGCGACGACGGGCGACCGGATGCACCGCGGCCGCAACGTCCAGCTGGCGTTCCTGATGCAGGGCTGGGGCCAGCTGGCCAACCAGGGCATCCTCATCATCGGCCTCCTCATCTTCCACGGCTCCATCAACCCGCCCTACACGACGACGTCGACCCAGTGGACGTTCCGCGTCCAGTTCGCCATCATCGCCGCCTTTACCCTCTACCTCGCCTACATCCGCTACTACCGCATGAAGTACACCGACGTCGCGCTCCAGAACGCCAAGAAGCGCCTGCACACGTCGGGCTACGACGTCAAGTCGCTCAAGCTGGCCATGGGGCACTACTGGCACCGCATCCTGGGCACCGCAGGCGGCTGGTTCGCGAATGACTTCTTTTTTGTGAGTTTTTCAAGGAGAGGGAAGCAGTGCCTTGGTCGTCCTCCTGTCGTCTCCGTGCTGACCTCGGGCTCTTGCCTTTACCCTCTCTTTCGTGCGGCGCCTGAACAGTACGGAAACAAGATCTTTTCGGGCGTCTTCATTGGCATCATCACGGGCGGCAACGCCTCGCTGGGCACGACGTGGCTCTACAACCTGATCAACGTCGGCGTCTCGCTGGTGGGCTACTACATGGCGGCCATCTTCATGGACCACAAGCAGTACGGGCGCAAGTGGATGCAGGCCAACGGCTTCGTGGCCGACTTTATCCTCTTCATTGTGGCGGCGGCCATGTACAACACGCTCACCGTACCCGGCAGCGGCATCCGCGGCTTCCAGGCCATCTACTTCCTGTCGTCGTTCTGGAACCAGTTTGGCCCCAACGCCACGAGCTTCCTGCTGGCGGCCGAGGTGTACCCGGCCTCGATCCGCGCCACGGCCCACGGCTTTTCGGCCGCCGTGGGCAAGCTGGGCGCGCTGGCGCCGGCGATCCTCTACAACTACATCGACAACCACACCAAGTTCTGGGTCGTGTGCTGGTTTGGCCTTGGCGGCTGGATCATCACGATGGTCTTTGTGCCGGACACGACGGGCCTGGACCTGCGCGAGCAGGAGCGGTACTGGGAGTTT
Organism: Pseudozyma flocculosa PF-1; assembly: GCF_000417875.1. Lineage (NCBI taxonomy): Eukaryota > Fungi > Basidiomycota > Ustilaginomycetes > Ustilaginales > Ustilaginaceae > Pseudozyma > Pseudozyma flocculosa. The sequence goes on from NW_006920887.1 coordinate 489,225, forward strand.
GTCCTGACGGGCCGCGAGTCCGAGTACCACGGCATCGCCATCCACCCGCGCCACCTGTCGCTGTGGGAGCGCGTGGTGCTCAAGCGCCACCGGTACTATGACCCGGAGCTGGACAAGGAGCAGCGCATCGCCGAGATGCAAGTCATCTACGAGGCGACCAAGGAGGCGCGCGCCGAGAAGACGCTCGAGGACAGCCTGGCCGCCGAGGAAGGCCTCGAGGCCGACCTGCACGGCTACTTTAGCAGCCAGCAGGCGGCCAAGAAGCTCCAGGACCCGACGGATACGGGCGCGCACCACCCGTCGAAGTTGGCCGCGATTGAAAAGAGCCTCTGAGCGGCGCCACCCCTCGCCGCGCGGCCCCTCTGCTTGACGACCTGCCCTTTGCTAGATCTGCTGCAACGCCTTGACGATTTTGTATAGCCAGCACAGCCGATACAACTGCTACTTACTACCCTTCCCCGAGCTGTAGCTGCATCCTCTGCTGTTACGTCGCACGATGGCCTTCTACTTCATACCAACCATTGTGCCAGTCCAACCACGTCTAGTGCACGAGTGTGGCAGCGAGGGAGACGGTGTGCGCTGCGCTGCGCCAAGGTGCCGATATGCCGTGTTGCACCATGCTGGCTGAGCATGCGAGCTGATTGACTGTCGCGGACGAGGATGTCGAGATGGTTGCGACGGTGGCCTGGAGGCAGGTGGAAGAAAGCCAAAGCAAGGGGCCTCGAGTCAGGCCAGGGTCGTCGAGGCTCGGCAAGAGGGGCACGGAAGAAGGATGCCGAGGGCCGCCATGCCGGGCGCGCAGGCGAGGCAAGTGGGAGGGAGCGAGGCTGGGCCCTCCGTTGGAGCAAGCTCGCTGCGCAACCCCCGGACCTTTTGGCCCCCCCAACCCCTCTCATCCTCCCACCCGTGGACAGCATGCGACGGGGCGAGGTCAAGGGTCGAGTCCCCAACATGCTGCCGGTCCTCGCAAGGTCGCTCTGTAGGTGGCTGCGCCAGACGAGCGGTGCGTCGTGAGACCCACCGGAATAACGAAGCTAAGGCTCAGCAGCGACTCCTCGCGGGACTCTTTGACACACGGCCTTGGTTGGCGCCCCGCCGCGCCCCCAACCGCTTCTCTACCTGCAACCGACCCCGCAACACTGCTCTCTGTCTATTCACTTGGGCCAAAAAGTCGCGCCGACCCTTGGCTTATCCTCTTCGCCTTCTTCGCCTTTCTTCCTCTCCCTCCTCCTCGCCCTCGACCGACTCTCGCCCATCCTTGCACCTGGCCAGGCCATCATACACCGGCTTGCCTGCGCCCCGACCCCGCTTCACCCGGCTCGCGGACCATGGCTGCCGGCTGACACCTCCTGCCTTCGCTCCCGGTCACATCTCGGACCATGCCTCTGGCACAACCCGCCCCGCAACATCGGTAGCCTCCCCGCGCCACTCTGGAAAAGCCTCATCCTCGGAATCTACGCCGCCCCGTTGCCTGCCCATCCTAACCACAACCTTGGCTATCGTCACGGACGCCATCCTCGCCGAGCTCTGCTCGCGCCCCACCTCGCTCGACCTCGACGGGTTCTACCCTCCCCCGTTCACGGCGGCAGCTCGCCTTAGCATGCCACCGCGCCTCCTCATCTCACACTGTCACCCCTTGATGCCACACTTCTGATCGCGCCCTCTACACAGTCCCTGCTAGACGATCGCACCGCCGATCCACTACAGCCACCCAGCTTGGCACCGACCGCGTCGATCTCGGCACCTCAATCTGCACCTCTGCCTACCTTCCCTCCCCCTTCTCCCGCCATGTTCGGCATGACCGACCTCGGACGCAGCAAGGCGGGCATCGCTCTTTCGCACAGGCCGCCCGCCCTCAGCGATCGCCTCGCCGCCATCCCCAACAACACAAACCAGTCCCTTTGGATCCTCGACCCGGGCCTCCGCCGCCTCAACTTCTGGATGCTCGTCTGCCTCGTCTCGTCGTACGCCACTGGCTTCGACGGCTCCCTCTTCACCGGCCTCCAGACCCTCGAGCGCTGGTCCTCGGACCTGGGCAACCCGGACTCCAACCTCACCGGCATCATCGGCATGAGCGGCATCATTGGCATCGTCTTTGCCCCGTTTGTCGGCGGGTGGCTCAACGACCGCCTCGGCCGTTCCCGCACCATGCTCATCGCCGCAACCATCGCCGTCGTCGGCGGCGCCCTCACCGCCGTCAAGCTCGACCGCCCCTCGCACCAGCGCGACCTCTTCATCTGCGCCCGCGTCGTCCTCTCGCTCGCCAGCGGCCTCACCATGGTCGCCAGCCCCATCCTCATGGCCGAGCTCGCCCACCCGCGCCAGCGTGCCGCCGTCGCCAGCCTCTACCAGTGCGGCTTCTACTCGGGCGCCGTCGTGGCCGCCTGGATGACGTTTGGCACCAACCGCTGGTCCGACTCGTGGTCCTGGCGCCTCCCCTGCCTCTTCCAGATCTTCCCCTTTGTCCTCCAGATCGGCGTCCTGTGGTGGTGCCCGCAGTCGCCGCGCTGGCTCGTGGCCCAGGGGCGCCGCGACGACGCCCTCGAGGTGCTCGCCACCTACCACGCCAACGGCGACCGCAACGACCCGCTCGTCCGCTTTGAGCTCGACGAGATCGCCGCCGCCATCGAGGCCGAAAAGGCAGCCGCCGCCACCACGTTCCGCGACCTGGTGGCCACGCGCGGCAACCGCCAGCGTATGTGGGTCGTCGTCACGCTCGCGTTTGCCACGCAGTGGTGCGGCAACGGCGTCATCAGCTACTACCTCTCGCGCATCCTCGCCTCGATCGGCATCGGCTCGACGCGCCAGCAGGCCGTCTTCAACGGCGGCCTCGCCATCTTCAACCTGGTCGTGGCCACCTCGGCCGCCTTTACCGCCGAGCGCTTCGGGCGCCGCCGCCTGTTCATCGTCTCGGCGTTTGGCATGCTGGCGTCGTTTGTCGTCATCACCGTCTGCTCGGCCGTCTACGCGCGCTCCATGGCCAGCGCGGCCGGCTCGAGCGTCATCGCCTTTCTCTTTCTCTTTTTCTTCTTCTACGACATCGCCATGACGCCGCTGTCGTTTTCGTACCCGGTCGAGATCCTGCCGTACAACGTGCGCTCCAAGGGCATGTCGGTCTCGGTCTCGGTGCTCGCCGTGGCGGCCTGCTTCAACATCTGGGTCAACCCCATCGCCCTCGCCGCCATCGGCTGGAAGCTCTACCTGGTCTACATCGCCGTCCTGGTCCTGTTTTGCATCAACGTCCTCCTCACCTACCCCGAGACGCGCGGCAGGACCGTCGAGGAGATCGCCGTCGTCTTTGACGGCGTCGAGGGCGCAGCCGCTGCCGTCGTGGCCGAAGTCGACGCCGGACGCCTCGGCGTCGTCGACGAGAAGCGACGGCAGCCCGGTGGCGCAGCTCGACTGGCGACGTTCCGACTGGCGGCCGGCGCTGGCGGCGCCCTGTCGTCGTCGTCGGCCACGACCATGTCCAAGGACGACGATGCCAAGAAGGACGACTCGATGCGCAGCGTCACGGGCGACGCCGTGTAGTGCTTCCGCCCAAGCACATGCCCCCCCACCCTTTCGCCCCCCGAGCCACGCTCTCCTTCTCGACTGCCTTTACCTAGCCCTGCTTTGCCTTGCTCCTTGTTCTTCCAGTCACGGTCACCTACCCCATACGCTCTCTCTTTTTCCTCTTTGCCTCGGGTTCCCCTCTCTGCATACCACATCGACCCGTCGTCGTCGCCGCTGCGTCCTCAGTCCTCACTTGTACTTTTACCCCGACCCCATCCCCCTGATCCTCGCTGTCCGAACGTCGACTCGATTCGATGCGATGCGCCACAAAAGACCATCGGCGCGCCCCACTGCACAGATGGACGTCGCGGTCCCTTCGCTGCAGCGCTATCGAATCGACCGGCTAGGGAGGCACCTCGGCGGGGGGCCCTCGATGTCATCTTGACGCGCTCTCGGCGGCTCCTGGACCAAAGTGGGCTGGCATCCTCACTACGGTGGCCGCCAGAATGAATTGGGTGGCGTCGGCTGCTCGCCATGCTGACAGTGCTATCCTTGGCAAGGAACCGTCCTTCGGGTTCAAGGCAGCAGGAAGGCACTTGACGAGCGGCCCCGCCCCTTCTTCCCGTACCGCGGGTCGCGTACCATGACCACCTCGCCCTCACCTTGTAGCAGCGCACGCTGGGTACGGTAACCCGCACATGCCCCTGCTCCCCTTCGCCATCTCTCTGTGCAGGGACTCACACAGAGGCCTACGTGAACGATGATGCCGCTGACTGACCCCACACCGACACGAGATTCGCCTCTGCCCCGGCCCTCACCGCGAGTACACACATACGTGGAGCTGGCGAGCGCGCCCACGCATCCGTGACGCGCCGCCAGCCGTCATGTTTTTGCTCCCCTCTTCCGGCGACCATCCAGGCGAGATCATGGCCTGGAGCTCGAATCTCCCATCCCTGCTTCTGCTGGATACACGCTCCGTTTCATGCACCGAGCTCATGTTCGATGGGGATGTATTCACCTTGTTCGTAGCGCCCCCCTTCCTCCTCAGGCCCTCTCGACATAGTTGGCAGGGAAGAGGCCCTGCGAGCCAGTCCTGGCGTTGGTGCCGCTCCACCAGTCCTCGCTGATCTGGTCATCGACCTGGACGATACGGTCGCCCTCTGCGAAGCTGAGCTCATTGTCCTCGCTCGCCTCGAAATCGTAGAGCGCGGTGCAGACCACGCCCTCGTCCTGGTCGGCAGCTGCGGCGGCGGCAGGAGGCGCGGGCGGCGGCGGAGGCGGTGGAGGCGCGGCAACTTCCTCTGGCTCCTCGATAGCTGCGGCTGCCGGCGGAGGCGGCGGCGGAGGAGGAGGAGGC